>NC_051451.1:2701893-2712129 GCF_001649575.2 Kryptolebias marmoratus | reverse complement strand
TTGATTTAAATGAGCTACGTCAACATTTAATTTCCCTTTGGGATTAATAAAGTATTTTTGAATTGAATTGATTGAATTTAAATAGCAAACCAATGATATTTTAATGAAGAACAGAATAACAAAAAAATGGCTGTCCTGAACTGTATTTATCACCCTCCTCTGAAGGTGACAGGGTGATAATCTTTTTGCCTGCGTCTGTTCACAAAGCACTTTAAAGCAGGACTTTGACGTCTTCTGGCTGCCTCTGTGTGATTGCAGAATGGACTAAGGCAGTGGGGGGTTGAAGCCAACCCATCCCTGATGCTGTGAAATCAGATAGTAACAGAGCTGAAATGGTTGACTTTATCAGCTTTGCAGCTCGATAATTTAATGGAGTGATGACATATGGTCTGACCACCCAGTCACAGGAATAAACAACAACAAACTGGCTTCATTTCTGAAAGCTCACCTCTGCGTGGGAAGTGGCCAGAGGCAGCATAAAGATGGACTTGTCTGTGCAGCCATTTTGCAGAAATGTTTTGTGAAAGAGCCATGTGTGTTCATTTGTCTATCAGCAAAACATTTCATGAACCACTGGACAGATTTTAGTGAATCTTTCAGAAAGTAATTATTAGCTGGATATCTAAAACTCATTAACATATGGAGTCAACTAAATTCAAGAAGATTGTGTTGTATTCAACACAAAATGGCTATAACTCAGTCAGTTTTCTAGACTCTAAGCTAAGATTTAAATGTGATTCCCAACATCTAATCTAAGTGCTAACACATCTTGCAAGATCTCCTAATATTGTATGAGATTGTTATAACATCATTTACAAGGTTTGAACTCTGTCATTTCTCAACATAAGATGATCCTAATCCAAAACTCTGACATGAGTGGCAGCAGGATATGTGCATCCTTTCAAAAAATACTAGGCCTTTCATTTAAACAAAATTCCATTTTCATTACCCCATCACTTGGTCTCTCCTTAGACAGACGACGAGCCAGAATCATGGACAGAGTCTGAAGGGAAACAAACACATCAGAAACTAGTCAAAAGTTAGCTTTTATATAAATAGCATAAAAGATGAAATCATTTTTATAGATGTTGATTTAAAAAACTTTCAAACTTTCAAAAGTTTTTGCATATTTGACAACTTTAACATGTGAGTAAAACAATGGCAAATTTCAAGGCAGCTGAATCTTACGGTCAGTCCCAGTTTAGACACTCCGTACGCTGTGTCTGGCCAGCCATCTTGTTTGTGCTCGCCTCTCTTGGCCTCGTCCACAAATCTCTGCATCAGTCCCACCAGCTCGTCCTCAGTCATGTCCTCGCTGCGAAAACGCTGCTGGAGCTCAGAGCTGCACTGCTGCAAAGCACTGGAGCTAAGAGCGCTCGAGACGTTCACAACACGACCTAAAAACACAGCCAACAAGTTCAAAGTAAAATCAATGGAGACTGCTTTTAGTTTTTAGCTAGCTTTTGGCTACGTATGGCTCCTAGCTGCCATTTTAATACTTTTACCTAACCTGTTTTTACTTTTAGCTTTAACAACTCAGTTTCAGCTTCTTCATCAAATTTCAGCCAAGTCATTCAGCACTCAGTATTCACAGTACATTTGTGTATTTTCTTTGGTTATTAGTAGTCATCGGTGTGGTTTTTAGACCTGGACATCCGTGGCTGTAGCCCCTGATGTTTTCTGTTTTCTGTGCCAAAGTACAGAATTACAAAAACTAAAATGAGAAAGGTTTGACTTCTCTGTAACTAATTAGAAAGAAAATTTGTCACACAATTGTTTTGAACATGGTAAAAATTAAGCAACAAAGCTGTGAGAGTTTGTGAAACTGAGAATCCCTGCAAACATGTTGCCGTTCACAAAGTAAAGTTGCCAGAAGTTGCAGCCCAGTGAGATACAACCTTAAACAGGACAATCACCTGAACACCTTTATGATGCTGTCCACCTTACTACCAACATGTAAGTGTAAACAGTGCTTAGTATGTGTGTTCTTTATATTTTTGGTGTTGTTGTTTTTGTTTTCTTGCTAGTTGAAAACTAAACTCCGCCTTGGATAGTAAAGATACTTTTAATGTACCTCCAGCTTTGATGATCTGCCAGAAGTGCGTCAACATGTCTCTGGTGGCAAAAAAGTTGGTCTTAAGAGTCACCTCGGCCCGGACAGGAAACGGAGTTGTGTCTCCAACTAAAAAAAGGTCCACATGTTCTTACTGTTAGCTTTTTAATAAAATCATCATTTCATTCACAAAACACAAGCATTCTGACATCAAACTCGGGTCACAAATCGTGGAGACATGTTTGAGCTCGTCTCTGACTCCAGTCTGAGGTCTGTGAGACCTGGTCAGTCCTGACACTGACACATCAACACTCCTGTACAGTAATATGTTACTGTACTGTACTGTACTCAACACAACTAAAAGAACCAGAGGAGATCTTACTACACTAAATATAGTAACACACTATATGTCCGCAGATTGTTTTATTGCTACCTCCAAAAGCAATGCCAGCATTATTGATGAGGACGTCCACTCCTCCGTACTTGTCTTTGAAGAAAGCAGCAGCTGTGGTGATGCTGTTCACATCATCGATGTCCAGCTGGTGGAACAGGGGCTTCAGACCCTCAGAGGCCAGAGACTCCACCGCTGCCTGACCTCGACCTCTGGGAAAAGACCAAACTGGTTTCATTTACTTTATTATTGCCTGCCGCCAAAAGGAAAAAGCAAAGAATAAAGTTTTGTGTGTGTGTGTGTGTGGACTTGTATTTGATACATTGTGGGGACAATTTTCCTAACATATACTACCTTGTGAGGACCAACTGCTCCTCGTGGGGACCAAAGCCTGGTCCCCACGAGGAGAAATGATGTTTTTGGGTTAGGGGTTAGGTTTAGGACTAAGGTTTGGTTTAGGGTTAGCTATGTACTGGTAATGGTTAGGGTTAGGGTAAGGGTCAGGGTTAGGCTGTAGTTAGGGTGTAGAAATGAATGGAAGTCAATGGAAAGTTCCTGCAAAGATAGAGAGACATAACATGCGTGTGTGTGTGTCTGTGTGTGTGTGTGTGTGTGTGTGTGTGTGTGTGTGGGTGTAGGTGTGTAGGGGTGTGTGTGTGTGTGTGTGTGTGTGTGTGTGTGTGGGTGCTCTTGTCTGTCTGGTAGCAATATAATCCCATGAACCACTCTCAGAAAGTAATCTCTGGATTTTGAATACACCTAATGAATACACTTAAGATATGTAACAGCTGTAAAACATCTGTTACTTTTACTGTCATCATACTCCCATTTAAATTTGTACCTGTAAGTAAAATATCATCACCCTGACCAGCAGATGGCACCATTCTCTGGTAGAGTCAGTGTTTCAGGAAGCTTTGGGGGAGTTTCTTGTTTGTTTGTTTTGTGTTTTACTCTTTTGTTTTCTTCCCTTAAATATTAAGACATCATTTAGTCTGGTTTAATCAGTTTGATCAAACCAAACCTTCACAAAGCCAATAATACAATTATTGAAATTGTGTTTCTGAGGACTCGACTTACTAAACATGTTTCCTTCTAAACATTAATCTCTGAATTTAATCTGTAACTCATAAAAGTCTTGCATGTTTAATATTTTTAACTACACACCCTATTTATCTTAAATCACAGAAAAGACCGAGTATTTAAAGTGAAAAACTGTTGCATGGAATGCATCAGTTTGGTCCAGGTGTTCCCAGGTGAGGTGCTGTACCTACACTTGTCTGGCAGTGAGGTAAACGTCACCCTGGAACTGCTTGCAGAGCTCTCGGACGATGGCCAGACCAATGCCCTTGTTGCTTCCTGTCACCACGGCAACCCTGGTGGACATGTCTGTCCACAGAGAGACATTGATGAAAATAAACAGACATGTTGCAGAATTGGAGAAAGAAAACATTTGAACTCCATTAATATTTTGACATCAATCATGTTTTTGTCTCTTAATAAGCCTTATTACTTAACAGACGGGATATAAGAAAGCTATAGATGATTAGTGACTTCACAGAGCTCAGAATCAGAACAGACTGAAGATTTTAACCTGTAAAACTCCACGGTGCGCAGACAGCAGTCAGCCGTGTCACACAGATTTATTGTCTAGTATGAAAATTTGCTGTGTTTGATGAGGTTATAAATGTCAGGAGGCCTTGCTACTTGAAGCTGATGGGCGAGAGCAGCAGAGGACCACACCAGGAGCCACTCCTGTCAGCTAAGAACAGGAAACTGAAGCTACAGGTCACACAGGTTCACCAAAATTGGTTCAAGAGATTGGAAAAACATTGCCTGATCTGATTGGTCTGGATTCATTGAACTTTGGTGCAGCAGACAAATCTGCAGCAACAGTATAATGTTAACAGGTCAATATAGACATAAATCTCTAAAGAATGTTTTCAACAACTTCTTAAATCTATGACATGAATAATTAACCCTCCCATAACCTTCGGGTCAAATGAGGTCAAAGCTACAAGGATTTCTCTTCCTCTCTCTTCAGTTACGAGGGCTTCAGGAGGGTGTGTGTGTGTGTGTGTGTGTGTGTGTGGTTGTGGTGTAGAGAGGGAGAGAGAGAGTTGAACTTAAAGTTAAGTGGTAGTAATAAGATTTCAGAGCTTCAGCCTGCAAAAAATAAAATAATAAAAAAATCTGAATTTTGAAAGGATTACTCCTGCAGAAAGAAAACTCAGGATCAAATCTGCATCTTGTTGAGTTTAAATGAACTCATATTCGAGCAGATGTCTGTGAGCAGATACTTAACTGTTGACCAAAGTGCAACAGGGAGTGACATTTACAACTTGGTGCAAACAAACGTTCGTTTAAAAATGAATGATTTAAACTAAAAGAAACAAACGTTTTTAATTTTAGTTGTTTAAAAAGAAAAAGCAAATATTTTATGTGGGACTTTAATGCTAACATTTTCATAGGAGGCAACCAACTTTAAAGAAGTGCTGTTTTTAGATTTATTATACAGATGGCAACCAACATTTGTTTTCTTTTTCATTTAAAAATACAATATCTTTTTGTTTTGTAGCCAGTTAGTTCTAATTGGAAATGGGACAAATTGGCTAATTAAATGCTGAATATCTTAAACAATGGTGAAAGTAGGAAGTGAACACTTGCATATGAGATTCACATGAGAAATGTTATTAAAGACAACCCCATGAACATAATCAAGGCTGGGGAACCCAAATGATCATACCCAGAATACTGGAAGCGCAAACAACGCAGTAAGAATGACATTTCTGCACTTTCTGATTATCTTCTTATATTTATTTGTTTGATTTCTTCCTTCCTGTTTTTTTTTTTTTTTGTGTGTGTTTGTCTTTTCATAGAGCAGTGAATGCGTCACGGTGCTTTCAGAGGGCTGCTAACTGCTCATGTTTCATATT
Organism: Kryptolebias marmoratus; assembly: GCF_001649575.2. Classification (NCBI taxonomy): domain Eukaryota; kingdom Metazoa; phylum Chordata; class Actinopteri; order Cyprinodontiformes; family Rivulidae; genus Kryptolebias; species Kryptolebias marmoratus. Next base: position 2,706,752 of record NC_051451.1, on the reverse strand, counting down.
TCTACAAGCGTAATTACGCACAGCCAGACTGGGACTCGGTGATTCGAGCAAACAGAAGCGATTTGAGACAAGAAATAAAACCCATTCAGTCGCATATTATATGTGCTGCTAATAAATGCTGGCTTTACTTACCTTCTGCTGGACTTGAGCTTGTGAGGGAAACGTGGCTGCAGAGGATCCAAAGAGAAAGCCAAAGGACAGAGGGGGACTTACAGGGTCCTGCCAACTGAAATAGAGAGACACTGGAATGTCCACTGACGGCGCAAGGCGAGATTTCTGTCAGCCATCTTGAGAAGACCTTTGTGTAACAGTCTGTACTGTTTACAGTTGTTCACGAATTGTGTGTGTGTAATTCTGTGTCATTAGTCCATTAGAGCTGGGAAAAAATGTTATTTTACTTTAAAAACATATATCCTGGTAATACTGAAGACAAGACTGTACTCAATAAATGTATTGTTATTTTGCATCAGACTGTATGTTTTAATTAGACCAGGTTCTACCTGCTTCTTGATTCCCTGACATGGTTTTATTCATGAGTTTGGGAGGTAATGATGGTCTGTTTATGATCACATCAAGCTACAGAGTTACCAAAATTAATAACTAATTAGCCAACCAGCTACTACAGAGCTAATAAACATTAGCAGCATCAGGTACAAATGTATATTTGACAAATTTTCACAAAGCCTCTTATTAAACTTTGAAAGAGTTGCTTTAATTTAGAAAACAACCTTTTTTAACTCACTTCCACAGGCTGCAGGTCTGAGTCTCTCTGAGCTAATACAACTAACAGCAGAATAAAGCCAGAGTGTCTCCTAAACATGGCAGCCAGGAGGAAAGAGAACAGGGAGAGAGGCCACCAAGACACCTGGGAGCTCTCTGAAGGAGCTCCAAGCTTCAGCAGCTGAGATGAGAGAGACTGAGCTACAACAACTGTTGTCCAGGCTCTTCACCAGCCTGTTCTCTGGGAGAAAGACACTGTTGCAGAAAAGTCAGAATAAATCTCAACTAGAGTCTGTATAGACTGTAAAGACTCTTCATTAAGAGGAAAGTAAGTGTAATTTGCATGCGAGTCTATCTTACATACTGTCTCGGTTTTAAAGATTGAAGTTCCACTCTCTGTTTTTGAATTAAAAAGGTGCCCGGTGGGTAAGCCAAATGTCGTCAACTTAAAAAAAAGAAGGGTAAAAACAAACTTTAGTTTGAAATAAGATATAGTTGAATGGTTCCAGTCTCCTTAGATGTTTGACTGCCAGCAGGGACACGTGTGTTTGTGTTAAACAAAGACTGCTGTCTGTGGTGGAAACAAGAACGGTCTTAGATTTTTAATAAATAAAGGTTTGTTCTGTCTTGTAGTTCATTATAGCTACTTTGAGGTGTCCATGCATTGAACCAGCCTGTTTAGTTGTTTTGTTTTAACTGTAACCACATTATTAATAAATGAAGGTCAATCCACCACCTGCCCCACCTTGTTCTGTTCTAACTCCACAGCTGTTTTGCAATGTGCACAAACACAAATCAATCCATTCTTCAATCCAACTGGTGTCGGTGAGACCAAAGCAGGTCTTTCAGGTTTCCTGAAAAGACCTGCTCAGACCAAAGTACTGATTTGATAACAGACAAAGTATTAGCTTAGTAAGTTTTGTGTTTTTTAGGGTGTGGTATGTGTTTTGTAATCCATCAATCAATCACCACTTCTGCATACGTTGTGCAGTTTTAACCAATTAAATATCAAAACATCCACCTCAAACAACTTTCCAAAACATTTCCCTTTAGCAATACACAGATATCACTTCCTTCAAAACATTGTTCCATTTTCCACTTCAGTATTACTCTATTTTTGTCTTCTTAAGCTCCTTTTAGCTTCAGTTTTGCTCATTTTAGCTCATTCTGCAAGTTTTAACAATGCAATTCATTTTAGATAAAAAATGCAAATTTGTCTTATTAAATATCCAAATACACTTTGAGTTGACCTGAATTTCAGTACAAATGCACAAAATAAATCTTGGATTTAACCGTAAAGTGAGCCATGGTAATAAAATACAAACCCAGCTCTCAGGGCTCTGTTAGGCTCTATAAGCTGTCAGTCGTTTACCACACAAACTGAAGATGAATTGTTACCAATAAAACATTCCTGTTGCTCTAAAAAAAAAAAGAAAAAAAAATCCACTCGTGTTTAAACAAGCTCTGCTCCTGGCAAACCTGTTTTTGTTCTGTGAAATGTCCTGAGATCTTGTCTGAATCCCTGCTTATGTTCAGAGTAAAACATCCACTCTGAGTTTGTGTGGTTACAACTCCCAGCTAACAAAATAACAGACATTTTTGGCATAAAATCAATGGAGTCTAAGAGTGTAAAAATGTACTTTATTGCAAAAAAACATTTTTATTCATTTCATCCAGTTATGGCAATTTGACAATCATGTAAAGAAAGTTTTTACCACAGAAGGCAACATGAAGTAATCAGCACTTTATGCTTTCAGCAACACATTTAATGTTCCCATAATTAAGGATTTAATCACTTACTCCTAAACTTAGCACCTTTCCATGATGCTTTTTATTTGGTTAATTGTTATGTTAATCCATAAATGTTGTTTTTTTTGGTTAAATAATTTAGCTTCACTGGCAGATTTTTGGGAAGCTTTATTCATAAAATGTGACCATAACACACTGTGCTTTCTCTAACGTTTTCACCACTCCTGAACTTCCTTCTCAGAGACAAACTTCCCATGAGGCTCCGTGGCTCCGGGTGGCAGCAGAGCCAGGTAGACCGGAGTCACGGCCCCCTCGTCTGGGGTCTTGGGGGCTTTTGGGCCGGCCATGTCAGTGTGCACCCATCCTGGACAGCAGGCATTAAGCAAAATCTGAGAGAAGTTCGAACACAACATGTTAGATTCTGGACACAGAAAACCATTGAAAATACAGTAATAAACATTTAAAGTTGTATTTCAGTTACCCCATCACTTGGTCTCTCCTTGGACAGACGACGAGCCAGAATCATGGACAGAGTCTGAAGAAAAAAAATTGTTTCTATTATTAGGCAGCACATGTTGCAAATTTTAGATTTTTGATTGGTAGGTCAAAACTAATTTTTTGACTTCTTTTTGTACATATTCTAAAAGCTTTGTCAAGCAGCTAAATCTTACGGTCAGTCCCAGTTTAGACACTCCGTACGCTGTGTCTGGCCAGCCATCTTGTTTGTGCTCGCCTCTCTTGGCCTCGTCCACAAATCTCTGCATCAGTCCCACCAGCTCGTCCTCAGTGATGTCCTCGCTGCGAAAACGCTGCTGGAGCTCAGAGCTGCACTGCTGCAAAGCACGGGGACTGACCATGCTCGAGACGTTCACCACACGACCTAAAAGATGCCACAAACAACATCTGGAGCTTGAAACGGTTCAAACCAGTCACAGAAAATCTAAGGAACATAACAATAATCAGAAGCACAAAGTGCTCTGGCTTTTTCCCCTCTTTGCACACTTTACTATTACTTAAAAACTACAAAAAATTCTGAAGCCATTTTAATGGGGGCCAATGCAGCTTCAACCCAAAATCCCAACATCCATCAGTGTTCTTCTGTGGACCGACAGTAACTCAGGACTTCCTCTTGTTATTATCCAATCTGTATAAAAAGTGAAAAGAGAACCAAGACCAAAAAGAAATGGTAATGCTGCTGGCAGTGGCTCATTGGGATCACCATGGTAACCACACAGTGTCTCTCACTCCCTGACAGCACCCTTAAAAGACATGCTGACAGAAAAGTAAAGCAAAAAGAAGCTTTAAAAAAAAAAACGTTGCTGTGCTGAAACAATTGATGTGACAGAAGCATCTGATCATCATGGATGTCATTTTTTTTATGTTTCCACAGTGTTTTATGTGGGAGAAGAGAAGAAGAGTTTGTTTCCATTTTTTTTTAAACTTTTACACAAACCAATAGTTAGCATGTAGCAACATGAGTTTGGTAAAGGCCAACCTTCTGTGAGCCGTTTAAACAGCAACTGATGTTTCTAGTATGAAATTTGTTGGAGCTATAGAGCTCCAAGGAGGGCTGGGGTTTACCACTCATTTTGTCTAAATCCCATTTTTGTCTTACAGTTTTGGTCTAAACTGCTACTAAAAGTCACAGCAGATGATTCCTGATCAAGCTGCGTGTTTTTGTGTATATATCCTTTCAGTTGTTTTACATTGCCATCCTTATCTTGTTCTAGTGACCCAAATTTTGTGGTGAACCTTTTCAGTGTTTGGAGTAAACAATATCCAGCCTTCTTGAAGGTCTTTCACAGTTTGTATTTGAACACTGGCTGCTTTTTAACTAAATTTTAATCAAGTCCTTGAACCAAAGCAAGTGTTTTTGTTTATAGTCACCAAACACTAATCTGTGCTTCTTTTAAACATTGAAAGGCTCCTAACTGAAGGGATGCATTTTCTGTCTAAACATTAACAGACAACTTGTCAAAGCATTAGTTTTAAATCCTAAGTGCTTTGTTACCAGCAGCCTGTCACAAAAACACAATTTGTTTCCATTTTGGAACAGCAGCAAAAATATGCATCATGCTGGATTTTCAGAAGGGAAAGAACAGCCACTCACTGACAGACACACATAAGAACAAAGTGACTTCATTTACTTTTACTGTCCAGAATCATTGTTTTTTGGGTGCTGCTGCCATGTTGTATGAAGGGCTGTACCCTTAATACAAAAGTCCCCTCGACAATCACTAAAATCAAATCAAATTTTATTTGTATAGCACATTTCAGCAGCAAGGCATTTCAAGGTGCTTTACATAATTAAAAAACAAAATAAAAACAGCATGTGACAATGAATAAACAGTAAGAAAGAGACAAACATCAAAAACCCGCACTCTAACCCT
>NC_051451.1:2610318-2701629 GCF_001649575.2 Kryptolebias marmoratus | reverse complement strand
GTTCAGTGATTTATAAACTAACAACAGTATTTTAAAGTCTATTCTTTGAGCTACAGGGAGCCAGTGTAGGGACTTTAAAACTGGTGCTATGTGCTCTATCTTCCTGGTTTTAGTGAGAACACGAGCAGCAGCGTTCTGGATCAGCTGGACACTGGATCCCTGGATCACTACCATCCTCAATTTGCTCTGGATCCTCCAGTTTTCTCCAACAGACCAAAAACATGCGTGTCAGGTTAATTTGCAACTCTAAATTGTCCCTAGGTGTGAGTGAGTGTGTCTCTTTGTGTCCCTGTGATGGACTTGCAACCTGTCCGGGGTGTCCCCCGCCTCTCGCACAGTGACTGCTGGAGACAGACACCAGCTCTCCATGACCCAGAAAAGAGAAGCGGTTAAAAGAAAATGGATGGACGGTGGTTCTTACCTCCAGCTTTGATAAGTGGCAGGAAGTGAGTCAGCATGTTTCTGGTCGAGAAGAAGTTTGTCTTGAGGGTCACTTCAGCCTGGACAGCAAATGGAGTGGTGTCTGCGACTGAAAAGAGTGGGTTAACATGATATCAGTGTCATCTACTGATCAACAGCTGCAGCTCCAACTGTTGGGAATGATATTATTTCACTCAACCAAGCCCATCAAGCCAGAAGGTAATTACTGCCTACTGCTGAAGATGATAATGTTTTTGGCTGTGACTAGAAGAGTGTGTTCATTTGTCTGTAGCGTTATTGGAGCCAATCCCATCCAAGATGGCCGCTACAGCTAAGCATGGTTAGCAAAACAAGGAATGGGGAAAGTAAGTGTAATTTGCATGCGAGTCTATCTTACATACTGTCTCGGTTTTAAAGATTGAAGTTCCACTCTCTGTTTTTGAATTAAAAAGGTGCCCGGTGGGTAAGCCAAATGTCGTCAACTTAAAAAAAAGAAGGGTAAAAACAAACTTTAGTTTGAAATAAGATATAGTTGAATGGTTCCAGTCTCCTTAGATGTTTGACTGCCAGCAGGGACACGTGTGTTTGTGTTAAACAAAGACTGCTGTCTGTGGTGGAAACAAGAACGGTCTTAGATTTTTAATAAATAAAGGTTTGTTCTGTCTTGTAGTTCATTATAGCTACTTTGAGGTGTCCATGCATTGAACCAGCCTGTTTAGTTGTTTTGTTTTAACTGTAACCACATTATTAATAAATGAAGGTCAATCCACCACCTGCCCCACCTTGTTCTGTTCTAACTCCACAGCTGTTTTGCAATGTGCACAAACACAAATCAATCCATTCTTCAATCCAACTGGTGTCGGTGAGACCAAAGCAGGTCTTTCAGGTTTCCTGAAAAGACCAAAGTGCACCTCAGGTACAACTCAGCTCAGTGGCCTAGTGGTAGAGTGTCCGCCCCTGGCCGGGTCATACCAAAGACTGAAAAAATGGGACCCATTGCCACCCTGCTTGACACTCAGCATTAAGGGTTGGAATTGGGGGGTTAGATCACCAAATGATTCCCGAGCGCGGCACCGCTGCTGCTCACCACTCCCTCAGGGGATGGGTCAAATGCGGACAACAAATTTAGCACACTCAGGTGTGTGACAATCAGTGGGTCTTTCTTACTGATTTGCTAACAGACAAAGTATTAGCTTAGTAATTCAAAATGGTCGCAACAGCTAAGCGAACACAAAACTGTTTCTAAGTTAGTCAATTTTACAGACATTGAGCTAAATTTGAGGTGGTAGTAGCTGAAAGTAATTCCCAACACATACTTCAAGAGCTACAGATTACAGGAGATTTCACAATATCACATAAGACAGTGAATACCTTCATTTACAAGGTTTGACTAAAATGGCATCCCTCACGTTAAGTTTGCCTTTGTTTAAAATAATGCCTAACATTGTCAAAACTACAAACAACATTATGTGCAATCTCACTCAATGTAGAAAGACTGTCCACGATCCATTCCTGTTTGGAGTACACACAGGCAAAAACATCATTTCCTGCTTCTTTCCTTCCTAGCAGCGAACAGAAGGTACCAGACGTGTTAAATGGTTTCTCTTAGCTGTATAAATAAACTAATAGTACAGGAATTAAAGCAAAAAACAGTGAAATTTATTTTCTACATTTAATGATATTATCCAAGTATCACCCCTAGCACACATTTGAGAGGCTTTTTTCCCTGTGCATCAGTCACTCCACAAAGGTTTTCATGTACTGTGTACACTCCCTTAGTCAAAGTACACAGTATAATGTTCTCTACTGAAGTGTTCAAGTGGCAAAAACACTTTAACCTACACCATTAAGATCCTCAAGACCAAAGGTGTTTTAATGGAAGAGGGTGATTTTGAACAGCTTTTCTTTTATGTCATTTCAGTGTTTTCAATCTTATTAATTAAACCCTTTTTTAAGGCTTGAGTCAGATATAAAGAAGTTGTACAAACATTCAACCATCTCCACAACTTTTCAGTGCAAGTTACTTATTGAACAATAAGCACGAACTTTAAAGAACAATTTACCACAAAGTGCTTTATATTCCTGCTTTTTGGTTGTGAAACCAAATGCCCCACTCAGGTTCTACAGGTTCTGTCAGTTAGGGTGGGCTCACAGGCGCCTGTGTGCATGCGTGGCTTGTTTGCAGTGTGTTGTGGAGTGGATTGTGTGTGTGTGTGTGTGTGTGTGTGTGCGCGCTCTGGATTTAGGCACCTGTGGGTGCTGTGGGACGGAGGAGGGTCCACTGCAGCACCTGCTGCTGGTTGGAAAGAACCATACTTGTTTCACGTCAGTCTTCAAAAGTCTCCAAGAACACCAGAAATAGTTGCCTTTTTGAAAAAAAGTCACTAGAGGGATCTGAAAACTCGCTAAATATAGTCTCTAAGCTGGCAACAGTGCTTGCACACAGGTGCACCACACATCAGAAAGCACGACCCGCCCTGCTCTGCTCTGCCTGGATAAAACTTTGGCTCTGGTTCACTTTATTTGTTGAAAGCAGTGTCAGTTTAATCCCTGTATCATAATTAAACTGGGACCATGACAAGAATAACACTTTTTATCCCTTCTCATTTTTACAGAAGACTGAAATCTGTCCTGGCCAGGGTCCAAATGACAGAAATTTGTCATAACAACAGAATTTTAATACCTGCAGCAACAAACAGGACTCCCCTTCAGTCCATAGCTGTGCACTCATAAGAACAATGACACCAACAGTTGGTGTAAGACAGGAAGACTGTTGGCAGATTTCTTCACGATCAGGTGTGCTTGGCTTCAGGGCCATACCTTTGAAAGCAATGCCAGCATTATTGATGAGGACGTCCACTCCTCCGTACTTGTCTTTGAAGAAAGCAGCAGCTGTGGTGATGCTGTTCACATCATCGATGTCCAGCTGGTGGAACAGGGGCTTCAGACCCTCAGAGGCCAGAGACTCCACCGCTGCCTGACCTCGACCTCTGGGAAACATTTCAATTAATCGCAGTTAGTGACGCTTTTTCTTCTTCTTTTGTTCACTTACTAATAACAGAATCTTTATAACATTTCCCTATCGTGTGAGAGTTGAGTCATGACTCACACTATACTTTTCCTGTTTATTGTTTCTTTTGTACATTTTTGCCAATCAAACTGCTTCTGCATAATTTGTGCTGTTTGAACCATTCATATATCAAAACGTTCAGCTGGATTGGGAACAGTGCGCTCTGAGTTTTGGTTTTTGTAACTTTCATATTGTTTAAAATATTTAACTTTAATAAAAATAACATTCCCCAAAGAAATCCTCTGATATATCTTCAATTACTTCAAAAATAAAGTTTTATTTTTAGATCTGCTTCTTATGCTCCTAGCTTTTTTTTTTTTACTTTTACCTACCAAGCTGATTCTTTTAACTTTTAGCTAGTTTTGTTAATTTTAGCTTTAGCATTTCTTTTGTTAAGTTTACCAATTGTTTTGCTAATTTTATTGGCTTGTTTTAACTTTAACAACATTAGCTTCTTCATCACAACATAAATAAATAAATTCTCTACTTCGCTGACACATGAGTTTTGTCAGTTTATACATTTATTTTTTCTCAGTGTTTGTCCAACTGGTTTTAAAAGAAATGAAGCAAAATGTGAAAATAAGAGACATATTTCTAAGTGTCCATCCCAACAGTGTGGTTGGCAGTAATGAAATCTGATAACACGGCTCAATTCGCAGCTTTTGAGTTAAAACATTCGATCAAATGAGTCTTTCAATTATTCATCAATATTGAAGTTTCTTGTGAAGTTAATATTTGAAGCCAAGTTATTAAATTTATTCATGCTGCAATTTGTTAGATATGTCCTTAAGTAAAAGGTAAGTACTACTAGTACTACTTTATTTATAAAGCACTTTAAAACAACAGCAGCTTCGACAAAGTGCTGGTACAGATAAAAATCAATAAACATTCAAACTATTGAAAAGACAACAAAAACAACAAAACAATAACAGAAGTAAGAGCAGAAGTCTCAAAATGTGTTAAAAGCCAAAGAATAAAAGTGTGTCTTAAGAAGAGTTTTACAAGTGGACAATAAAGGGGAACTTCTGACATGTAAATGCAAATCGTTCCATAATTTGGGAGCAGCAACACTAAAAGCTCAGTTTGGACCTCGGTACCTCCAGGAGCAGCTGATCAGCTGACCTGAGGCAACGAGCCGGAGAGTATGGGTGAAGCAGCTCAGAGAGGTAAGATGGGCAAGACCATGTAAACTTTTAAAGAGAAATAAAAGAATCTTAAAATGAACTAAAATGCACAGGCAGCCAGTGGAGAGAAGCCAGGATAGGGGGGATGTGCTCCTTCCTCCTGACTCCGGTTAAGAGCTGAGCAGCAGCAATCTGGACCAACTGGAGACGCCTGAGGGAAGACTGGCTGACTCCAAATTAAAGAGCGTTACAATAACCGAGCCGAGTTGTAATGAAGGCATGAATTACTTTTCAAAATCTCGTTTTAGAAGAATTGGCTTGATCTTTGCCAGCTGCCTAAGATGATAAAAACTAGACTTGACCACTGCTCCAACCTGGCGATCTGATTTAAGATCACAGTCCATTTTAAAACCCAAATCAGAAACTGTCTGCTTCAAATAAGACGCCAAGGAGCCCAAATCAATAGGGGGTGTTTCACAGGCACTGCTGGGACCAAACACCATCACTTCTGTTTTCTTCTCGTTAAAATTGAGGAAATTTAAAGCCATCCAGGCTTTAATGTTTTCAAGACACAGAAGTAGGGGCTTGATCGAAAAGGCTCCTTTTTTAGTGGCATGTATATCTGACTGCCGTCAGCATAATAATGAAAGGAGATTCCATGTTTTCTGAGTACTGAACCCAAATGAAGCAAATACAGAGAAAAAAGCAGAGGACTGAGCCCTGTGGAACCCCATAAAGTAGAGGAGCAGATGAGGATTCAAAATCAGATAATCAGACATGATTCTGTCTGACAAATAAGACTTAAACCATTTCAATACGGTACCATTAAAACCAAGTTGGGTCTGTAAAACGAGATAGTAAAATATTGTGGTCCAATGTATCAAAAGCAGCCGTTTGGTCGAGCAGAACAAGAACAACATATTCACCAGAATCATTTGCCCTGAATACGTCATTAAAAACTCTGTGCTATGCTGAGTTTTAAAACCTGACTGAAAAACCTCCATAATGTTGTGATCATCAAAAAAGGGGCTTGACCTGAGAAAGGACAACTTTCTCTAAAACCTTTGAGATAAAAGGCAACTTAAAAGCATCCTTAAAGCACTAGGGGGGAGCAGGATCACAAGGAGAACCCGATGGTTTAATATGTTCAACTATATCCTTTAAAAAGGTCAGATTTACTGGTTCAAATTGATCAAACACAGCTGTACAGGGGATCAAATAAGAAGGGTCACAAGCAGGTGGAGAAATGAGGGCTCTTGCAACGACAACCTTATCTACTAAAGAGAAACAGAGGAAAACCTGTGGCTCAACTGCCTTTGTTGGCCGTTTCAAGCCCTGCCATAATGTGAGCAGTTTACTGATAGCTGCCACATGCTGACATGTCAAGGTTGCATTACACCCACAGAATCACTTGCTTGAACCAGTTAAAGCCAGTTTTTGGCTACACATAGTACGATTACTGATATCATGATTAGGTGGCGCTCTGACCCTCTGTGTCGGGAGGAGCCTAGGATCTATAAGAGTCGATGATTCCTTTGTTTGAGACTTCTCTCTGCTGCATCCATAAGATGTTGTAGACAGAAGTCCCAGCGCTGGTCTTGTACTGATTCTCTGCCTTATTACAGAAAAGTTTAAATCATCCTTAAAAGGTAAATTTTGTGAGTTCTCCCTTTACTGGGGTAAAAGGACCAGAAGTGAGCAGAGGGTGGTCCATCAACGAAAAGTTTAAAAATTGTCATTATATTGAAAACGGATAATACACAGAGACAAAATACAAATTCTATTTAATTTCTGCATATGGTGGCAAGTTTAGGGCAGAAAACTGATCTTGGTTCAGATGTTACCAAGTAAGATACCTACGAATCTCTGGCCATGAGGTAAACGTCTCCTTGGAACTGCTTGCAGAGCGCTCGGACAATGGCAAGCCCAATGCCTTTGTTACCTCCGGTTACCACAACAACCCTGGCTGACATGTCTGCAAGAAGACAGAGATCAGAAGATGAAGCCAAAAAAGAAATACTTGTAAACAGAACAAGCCATATATTTCTGCTATTAAAGTGTTATTTTGTTCCAACCAACTGAGCTGAGTCAGCACTGAAGGAAAGTTAATGAAAGAGACAAATCTGCTGAGTCATGATGACAAATAATCTCTCTCTCTCTCTCGGTTTTCATGTAAAGAGGAGTATACTGTGTACATGCCCTTAGTCAAAGTACACACAATATGTCCAATAATTATCTCCACTAAATCAAACAAAAATATTCACAAACATTTGTTGTGGTGTTTGTCAACAGAAATTATGCTGTTGAAATGATCAAACAAGGTCTTAAATATTACAGAAACATTACTGTTGCCTAAAAATCAACTAACAAAAATTAGTCATTTCTTTTAAATTTTGGTTGAACAGAATTATTAAAAAATAAAACAGGCCTTGGATGGATAATCTTGTTGTAAAAGACTGAAATTAATTTGTCCACAGGGACATGTTAAACTGTAATCAGCATCATAGCTGTCTGCAGTCTGTCTGTTTAAAGGGTGACAGGTAGTCACAGGGCTGTTTGGTATCATGGTGTGTAACACTGACCATGGAGCACAGAAAGCTGAGGACAGAGTTGTCTCAGGAGCTTAGAAAGAAACTGATTGAGCAGCATGTTAAAGGTAAAGACTATAATGGTGTGTTCCAGTAGTCCTGGGAAGTGGTAATTTCCCTCTTCCCATTGGTCGCTTTGAACTGGAACGCCCCCTCCAGTGGTAATATTACAGTCGTAAAGTGGGAAAAAAGAAACTGCCCCCAGTATTGAATTCAAGATGGCGGCTGCACGCAACTTTAGCAAGTACAGTCCCTAACTTTTTACTATTTATAAAAGTTCTTAATGTTGTTACGAATATTTAACCACATGCACAACTTGGGCGTCGAATCGTGCATGCTCAACCAAAAAAACAAACTGTTTAGTGGCATGGCATTCGGTGTATAGCTCAGTTTTACTCGTTGTTTCAGAAACCGCAACAAAACCAAACCGTGCGGCCATCTTGTTTTCCCTGTGAGATAACCGGAATGTGGTTTCATATGGTTGCTTGGGAAATTGCATCACTACTACTTCCTAGTTACGGGTTTACCACGTAAATGGAATGCAGCATAAGACCATCTCCAAGCAGCGTGTTGCTCCTGTGACTACAGCTACTCAGATTATTCAGAAGGTTAAGGTCCAACCTCTCTGGACATGGACACAAGAGGACAACTGATGACAAATTGAAGGGACAGATAATAAGAGATTAGAGGGGAACTCCAAGGTCAAAGGTCATCAGTGTCAGATCACACCATCAGTCCCTGTTTGAACCGAAGTGGACTTAATGGAGGACAACAGAGGACACCACTGTTAAAAGCAAATCATTAAAAAGCGAGACTGGAATTTGTCAAAATAAATATTGACAACTGTTAAAAATGGTGTTTCAACCTCTTTAATCAGCATTTACTTCTAAAGTGCTCAGAAAGCGCAAACTTCCGTCAAGACCATAGGACAGGGGTGTCCAATCCTGGTCCTCAAGGGCCACTATCCTGCATGTTTTCCTTGTTTCTCTGCTCCAACACACCTGATTCAGAGGTTAAATCACCTCTTCATGTTCTGCAGAAGCCTGTTAATCACCCATTGATTCACATCAGGTGTGTTGGAGCAGAGGAACAAGGAAAACATGCAGGATGGAGGCCCTGAGGACCAGGATTGGACACCCCTGCCATAGGATCATTAAAAGAACTGTGGGATCGTATTGTGATCTGGACCACCACCAGCATTTAATCACTTACTTTTTGTGACTACACCAACATTTCCTGAAAATTTAATCAAAATATGTATGTAATCTAACAGACGAACAATCAACCTTAGCAAAAACAAAACTTGCTTCAACTCACGCAAACTTTATTTTAATTGATCAATAATTCTCTGAAAAGGTTTGGCACAAAATGATGCATAAGAACAACAAACTTGGAAAGCTGCATTGTTTATATCCAAACCTACTTCAGCATTTACATTAGTTTGTTCTGGACCATCCACAAACATTTTGCTAATTTAACTTTTCGTAAGTCAAAACATTTATATAAATCAGAAATGGTGTTCTATGACTTTCAGCATTTGTAACTTTTAAACTACTTAAAATTATTTAACTTTAATTACAAAAAAAAATCTCCATAGAAATGCATTTCTCCAGTTTTGTCTTCCTTTGCTCCTTTTAGCTGCTGTCTTGCTAATTTTAACTTTCAGCTGTTCTGCTTGTTTTAGCTTTAGTAATTAAGTTAATAATTCATTTTTCAAAAAAAAAGTCTTTCAGCATTTGTACGTTTTCAAACAATAAAAACAAGAGAAATGTTCCTCACTAGCATCACATTTAAATCTCGTCTTCGCTTGTTTTAGCGGGGTGGGAACTCCTGGTTTTGGATAAATTTTGCAACATCGTTATGAATTTACAAACCGAGACAGTTCAGTGTCGTGTTTAGACATTAAAGCTCGTGACTATTTTTCGTTACACAACACCTACATTATGATTAAATGCACGTTCTTCTAAACATAAAAAACTATGAAAGCTGCTGATTAACAAACGATGCTGTTAAATGAAGGCTTCTTACTTTGGTTTGGTGTTGAAGTGCAGAATAATGCTGCGGAGTGATTCAAAGAACCGTAACTGACAAAAGAGTGCAAAGCCCCCGAGCTGGAGAACTAAAACCTGCACTGCGCATGTCCGGAACAACAAGGCCGTCACGTTCAATGTCACGTGGGCTGCGGAGCGACGCATGGAGCGGAAGCTTAACGTGAGGAGTTGACTAGCAGGTTGTTGGTTTTTGTTTTACAGCATGCACTCGCACACAGCTCAACTTCATGGATAAGTGGTTGTTTTTGTTGTGTTTTCCAATGCGGTTTATGCGCTGTTGTTAACGCTGTGTGTAAACAGTCCAGAGTTTAAGGAGAGAGAGCTGGGACCCTTTTAAAGAGCGGTTCGGAGCAGCAGGAAGGATGGGTAAGCTGCTACATCCCAGAACTGAACCTCACTGGGAATATTTGAGATTGGGTTGAAACAACAGAAATCATTTAGTAAATTAAATATGTCACTTATTCTGCCCAGGCAGTGTATACACATATGACAATAACATGAAACACATTTTGAAGCAAATTCAAAATGCATAAATAAATTGATAAAATCGTGCCAGTGATGATGATGATGATGATACAATCATCAAAATAGTTTAGCAGGGTCAGATAGGGAAGATCATAACTTCCTGTGCTAAATAACTTCCTGTGCTAAAGTAAATTCTTGCAGGTCTGGATTTTGCATGCCACCTTACATGACAAAGTGTTCAACAAAGGTGTTGTGTGATCTGCTAGGATTATGTGTTAATGATGACTGTCAGCTTCCACCACAGCAAATTTTAGCTCAATATGTGTAAAATGAACTTTTGTAGTCACTGAATGTGTTTTTAAAGGTTATTTAGCTGTAGTAGCCACCTGGAATTGGTTTGACTGTGAAAGTAAATCAGTTGTAGATGAACATCCAGTAAGTTTCACTGAAGTCCCCCACATTGGGTCATCAGATATTTTGCTAACAGATAGACAGAGTTAGCCACTGTTTTGCTAGTTTTAGCTTTAGCATCTGCTTGGCTACTTTTATGTACAGTTTTGAAAATGTTTGCGTCTGTTTTGCTTAAGATAGCTAATGTTTGGCTAATTTCAGCTACAGTATTAACTTCTGTTACCATGGTTTTATCTTCTGTTGTTCTCTTTAATAATTCGGTTAATACTGACAGTTCAACAGATTTCAGCAAAGTTATTCAGCAATTAGAAATTACACTCCAATTTTCTTCTAGTTTACATAATGATGAATTATAGTAAATTTTAAATGACTTGGTAGTTATCACTGTTGCCTCACAGCAAGAAGGTCCTGGCTTCTTTCTGTGCTGAGTTTGCATGTTCTCCTTGTGTTTGCGTGGGTTTACTCTGCCTGCTCCGGTTTCCTCCTACAGTCTAAAAACATTTTTGTTTAGGCTGCTTTCAGGCCCGGGCTCCATTGGAAACAAGGAGATCTGTGATCTGAATGGGATTTGCCTGGTTATATTAAATTATTCCCTGCAGGTCCTTGTGGAGGCCATGGGGAGGTGCGGCCACAGAGTTGGACGAGCTGCTCGACAAAGGCGTCGGAAACGTGAAAGCACCATTGGTTCAGGTGGAAAGAAGTTCCCAACCTGCAGAAACGTTTCACTGCTGTACACAGACTGATCCCAGACACATTTCCCAGTCTGTCCTCCTCTGTCTCCTCAGTCTCCCTGGGTCAGCAGCCCCAGTATGTGAGGCTGATGCAGTTTCTCCACCAGCGAGGATTCACCTCCACGCTGCTGCAGCCGGCCCTCTTCACCGGTACCACTCTGATGTTCTGCTCTGCACTCAGTCCTCAAGAAGATTTTTTATTTTTCAACATGTATTTGTTGTTAGATGTTTGAGGCTCTCAATCAGAAACCGTGTTGGTAAAGATGCAGACTTGTGTGTGTTCTCATTCAGACACTGGCCGAGGGCTGCAGACTCTCCAAAATATTAAGGTAATATTTAATAACTGCAAGAGTTTTCATGCTTGCTTTGTCTTCAAAATAAATTTACTAATATGTTTTTAGACCCTTTTGTAGTTGTGGTGACAGTAAGAGAGCGGAGCGAGTCCAGAGCTAATTGTGGCTTGCTGCCAAAGGTGAAACTGCGATAATGTTTTGGCCCATGACCGTGCGTGTTTGTTTAGCTGCTCGTAGCATGATGTTATTCACAAGGTTTCATCAAAATGACTACAACTCTGTTATTTCTCAATATAAGAGGATCTTAGTCTAAAACTTTGTCCCCAAAGACAGCAGGTGACATGCATTCCTTCGAGCAATGCTAGGTGTTTAATTCTGACCTGTTTCTGTTCAGCAGCCTGGGGAGATAATCGTTTCTCTGCCTGAATCTTGTCTTCTCACAACAACAACCGTCCTGAACAGCTACCTGGGGCCGTTTATCAAGAGGTAAATCAGCAAAACACAGTTTTAAAATATCTTTTTTTATTTCTTATGTCTTTTTTTGTTTGTTTTTTCTGCAGCTGGAAGCGTCGTCTGTCACCCCTCCTGGTGCTCTGTGTCTTCCTGGTGTGTGAGCGGCACCGAGGAGAGGCTTCTGATTGGTTCCCCTACATAAGCGTGCTGCCCAACACGTACACCTGCCCTGCATATTTCTCAGACGGGGTTGTTGATATTCTGCCAGCTGCTGTGAGGAGGCGAGCTGTGGAACAGAGGGAGGCAGTGTGTGACATGCACTCGTCCAATCAGGACTTTTTCAGGTACGTTCAGTAAAGAAAACTGCTCAGCAGCCTGTTTTATAAAGCTGGAGCCAGAAGGTTGGTTACTTATAACTGGGGTGCATCACCATGGTAACTGATGCTGAAAACCTGGTCCAGAACAGGTGAACACATGGAAACATGGATTATTGTTCACTGGAACATAGTAAATCTTAAAATGCATTTTAAAAAGTTTGAACAGTATTTTTTTCTTTGGGTTCAGGTCCCTGCAGCTGGTTCTGAGTCATCCAGTCGAGGATGTCCTGACCTATGAGGCCTTGAGGTACATGAACATGTAGAAATGTTAAACATTCCTTCTGTTTCAGTCAGTTATACCATGAATTTATGTCCCAGCAGCACCAATAAATGACTGAAAACAAGAAGAATTAAAGGCCCATCATTCCTTACAGGAGTGCATATCACCTGCAGCCTTTCATGCTAGAGATTTAAACTAAAATCATCTTATACTGAGAAATGATGGTGCTATAGCCATTGTGGTCAACATTAAAAATATGTGTAATGTCAAGCAATAACTCCAGCTCTTATTGGATGTCTCAGCTACAACCACACCAAGAGTTGGCTCCAAATCTGTAAAACTGACTGAGTCAGCCATCTTTGTGTTTGCTAAGTTTGATCAGCTGTGGTGGCCATCTTGAAATGGATTTATATCAAAAATCAGTTGTAGATGTGCATCCAGTGATTACGAGAGTTTCATTAAAATCTGTCCAGTGGCTCATCGGATATTTATAATGAACACACACACACATTATCACACACATTACTCTTTCTTTCAGGTGGGCGTGGTGTAGTGTGAACACTCGCTCTGTCTTCATGTCTCGCCCGTCCAACGACGTCCTGTTGGGACAAGATAATTATGCTTTAGCTCCGTTTCTCGACCTCCTAAACCACCAGCCTGATGTGCAGGTAAACGTTATGCACCCTCCTGGGTGTTTTTTTTATCTAAATTTTGTTTGAATCTGATTGGATTGTTTGAGAGATGGATGGTTTCCTGATCCTGTCCCTGCAGGTAAAAGCAAGTTTTAATCCTCAGACCAGGTGTTATGAAATAAGAAGTGTTTCTGGGACGAGGCGCTATCGGCAGGCGTTCATTAACTACGGTTGCCATGACAACCAGCGACTGCTGTTGGAGTATGGATTTGTCGCCACCAACAATCCCCACAGTGTTGTCTATGTGGAACCAGGTAAAGTTGAAAAGAAGAAAGAAGAAATGCTTCTCAGCTGCTGCCTTTCATGCCGGAGTTTAGTCTCCAATCATCTCGTGCTGCGGAGGGACGGAGATGGAGTCAAAGCCTGTAAATGACATGATGTGTTCATGCTCAGTCTGACTTTGAGCTACTGCTACACTAAATTTGATCTCAATATCTGTAAATTTGACTGTTATTTGCTAATGTTGCTTAGCTGTCGCAGACATCTCCAAAAGTTAACAAGTTGTAGATGTGCAACCGGTGACTACTTTCTGACAGTTTCATTAGCATCTGTCCCGTGGGCTATGAGACATTTTGCTAACAGTCAGACACACACATGCCTTTCACCTGAAGCAGCAGGTGACAGGAAGGTAGATGCGTATCTGAAACATCAGTGTTTCAGTTAAATGTGTCATGAAATTCTTTTAAACTGAAACATAAAAGGTAAATGTTTCAACCTACTCATCTAATACAAAACAATAATCTTTAAAAAAAAAGACTTACTGAAAATCTGAGGTTTTCATCCTGTTTCTCAGATCTCCTTCATGATGTTTTAAGAGGTGATAAAAGTTTGGATCAGAAGATCAAGTTTCTCAAAGAGAATAACTTTCTTCAGTAAGTTTATTGGGGTTTTTTTGTATTACGCACATTTTATATTATGGAGTGAACCTTGTAAGATTAAAATCTTTGTATAAATTTGATCTAAAACCCATTTTATATTAGATTTCTAAAGGCTACTTCACAAATCTACTTAAATACTATATGAACATAGAGGATTTAAGTAATTTTTTGCGCTGTAGCAGGTCACATGATGACATGATGGCTCCATTTGTCTCCTCTGCCAGTAACCTGACCGTGTCCAGGGAAGGTCCCAGCTGGAGGCTGATGGCGGCTCTCAGGGTCCTGTCTTTGCCACAAACACAGTTGTGAGAATTCACTCCTCTGTAGAAAAGGGCAGTTGTTTCACGTTCATCCTTTGCCTTGTTCGAAGCTTCCTCCCTGTCTTCACAGTCACCTGTGGAAGGCGGCTCTGCTCGGTCAGGCCGTGAGTGAAAACACCGAGGAGCGGAGCATTCACACAGCAAAGACCGTGTGTCAGCGGCTGCTGCACGACACACAAACAGCTTTACAAAAGGTACACTCATAGGTCAAAATAAACCTAAAAAATAACTGAAGGTTTTTTGCAAACATCATATGACTCCACCCCGCAACACATTTGAGAGCCTTCTTTCTGCGTATCGGTTACTTCCCAAAGGTTTTCATGTAAAGTACACTGTGTGTACATGTGTAGTCAAAGTACACAGTTTAGTGTCCTCCAATGAAGCAGTCGAGTTATAAGTCATATGTCCAATTAATAACTCCACTAAACACTTGTTGTGGTGTCTATCAGGAGAAATTATAAGCCATTGATATGATCAAACAAGGTTAAATATTATACAAACATTACTTTTGCCTTTTACATGAATATAGTTTTAATAACTGTACTGACGCTGATGTGACTGCCTGACCTCAGACATGTGGGAGCATGTCACAGAGACATGTCACATGCTCTCCTGAGTCACATTTCAACTCTCATCCTTTATCCAGGCTTGTGATCACCAAAAACAGAGACTCAGTTATTTTAGTGAAGTAATTTACTTTTACATTTAGCCCCCACTGTGAAGTGAGTGGCGTATTCGCTCATGCACGATTCAGTTAGGGTCTGGATGCAGAGGGACGAATCTCTGCTGAGGGACGCTGTGGGACAAAGGACGGTCCACTGCAGCACCGGCTGCTCATTAGAAAGAACCATACTTACTTTCATGTCAGTCTGCAAAAGTCTCCAAAAATACCAGAAATCGCTTTTTTGGAAAAAAAAGTCTCTAAAGGGGCCTGAAAACTCACTAAATCTAGTGACAAAGTCTCTACAGGGATTTGAAAAGTAGTGGATGTTTTCTGCTGTCATAAATCAGTCAGGATCACTATAAACTGGCTCTTTACTGAACATATTAAAAAAAACTTCAGTGTCAAAGTGAAAATGAATTTCTACAGAGTAATACCAATGAAATAAAACTATTTGTTGTGAAATAAGTAAGTGCATAAATATTCACCCCCTGCAAAAGACTGTCCTATTTCAACTCAGAGAAGAGATTATTGAAAAGTAGAAGTCAGGGGATGGATACAAAAGGATTTCCAAACATCCTAAACATCCCAGGAGTTCTGTTAAAACCATCATCAAGACATGGAAGGAATATGGAACATGTATAAATCTACCAAGAGCAGGCTGTCCTCCCAAACTGAGTGAGCCTGCAGAAGGAGAGCAGTGAGAGAGGCCACCATGACACCTGGGAGCTCTCTGAAGGAGACAATGCTCCATATCATAAAAACAATTTAAAGGGCTAGCATTCCCTGAAGGAAGCATATCGCCTGCTGCCTTTCATGCCAGAGCTTTGGACCAAAATCATCTTCTGATGAAAGATGAAAATGTTTTGGTCAAACCTTGAAGTTAGATGTGCAGTCTCATGTAATATTGGGACAGGACAACTCAGCCATTTTGTCTCTGCCAAGGAGTTGATGTTTTTGGTAGTGTCCATCCATTAGCTGTCTTTAGCAAGATGAATTAAAAACTAATGAACAGATTTTGATGAACTTGCAGGAAATGTTGGGGTTGTCATCAAAAACAAGGGGTTGAAATTTGGTTATTTTTTTAATAACACTGTGGCCTTAGTGGAGGTTTGCTCTCTGAGTGCTTCTAGTTGTGTTTGCTCAGGTAGCTTAGCTGTGGCAGCCATCTTGAATGGACTGACTCATTTTTGTTTTAACAGAACAGGTCTCTGTTGTAAATGAGATCTTGGATCTCAATGGGACAACCTGTATAAATGCAGGTTAAGTAAAAAATAAAAAGTTGCAGATGTATATCCAATGATTACGGTTTTATTAAAATCCATCATGAGTTTGTGAGACATTTTGCAGTTGCTTTTTTATTTTTTGTGTGTGTGGTTGGCAATAATAACTCCAATCCCAGTAAAATTTCATAAATATCCTGTACCTTCTGTTTTTGTCTGTGCTTAGATCTCACGCCTCCTCCAGCAGTGTGAGCAGCCAATCAGAGAGCAGCTGGATGTGGCGAGCTTGTTGCGGCAGGAGGAGAGTTCCATCCTTCAGAGCTGTCTTGAAACACTGGAAGACCTGATGTTGGAGCTGTAAGCTGACTCCTGATTGGCCTTCTGCTCTGACAGTCGCTGCAATAAGTCCGATTGTTGACTGAACTCCGTCCTGTCTGGTCTGCTGACCAACATGGCGTCTAAAAAGGCACTAAGGTGTTCTGAAGCTGACTTTTCATCTCAGGTGTCCTGAAACTAAACCTCTGAGCTCAGGAATGGGCTCAATTTAAAATCAATCATCGGTCTTAATCTGCACCAATTCAGAGTCCTGGAGCATTTTTCAGAGAAAAATGGTGTTTTTTTTTTTGTTTTTTTTTTAAACACACAAAAATGGTTCTAAGCAGTTTTACAGACACTGACCTCAAATTTAGTTTGGTAGTAGCTGAGAGTGATCCCCAGCCCACAGTCTGAGTGCCAACTGATCAAGATCTTTAACATTTTGTCATCAACTATTTATAATCAGCATCTCACAAAACCTGGAGATGACTGCCACAGCCAACTCACTTTAGAAAACACCAAAAATCAGTCAGTTTTACAACTAATGTACCTCAACATAAGATGAAAGGTGGTGGGCGATATGCTAACTGTGTTTTAATTTACTTATGCATTATTGTGCCTTTTTTATCCAAGATCATCTCATTTTAATGGCCGTGCTTTTTTATTTATTTGTTTGTATTTTAACCCTTTACCTTACATGAAACATCAGATGAGAATCGGCCTGTATGGCTACATCTGGCACATTTACATGTTTGCTTTGAGGACTGATTATTATTGTACACTGGCCCTTTTTTTAAAATAAACTTCAGAAATGAATTAAAAACCTTTTCCTTCTCTTAGTGACACATTCTTTCATGTGAGACAGAACTGAAGGAACTGGAAGATCTGATTGTTGGAAGTGATGCATTTTTAGCTTTCTGTAATATTTTATATTTGTGCTCAGTTGAAAACAGTCATTTCCATTCAGTGTTTTTTTTATTGAACAGCACTTGAACAGTTTAAAAAGACATTAACAGCAACATCACACCAATTCAGGAAGGCTGCATAAGTGTTTATTTTTTATTTATTTTTACTTTGAATGCAACATCTTCAGCAGAACTGCAGTTGTTTCTTATTTTAATCAAATTTGTGCTGAATGACTCAAATAAAACCTTGCAGAATATATCAAGCAGATTTAAGAAATGGAAATGTAGCTGTTGTATCTTTCAGGAGGTAAATGTAGTCAGATGCTTTTTGGTCAATGGAAGAGGAGAAACTTCAGGTTTTCTCATTTACTTCCTGTTTGTGTAACATTTAAAGTTCTGGTCCTTGACAAAGACCTGATCACGTAGAACTGCAGACTGCAGTACATAAGTATTTAGTTCAGAGCTGAACAACCACCTTTTTCTTTTGATGACGCTGAACGGTCTCCATGGCAACGGTGGCTTCGTAGAGAGGAAGTGCTTCCTCAGGCTGTGGTCTGCAGAGACGGATGCATGTTTAATATCAGAGCTAACGTGGCTGTCATGGATAACTGGAGGAATAACGCTGAACGAAGAAGATAAAACCGAGTTCAAGTTAAAACAAGCTGAACAGAGGGGAAACTCAGCAGAACATGTTTAATTTCACTCCTTTTAAGGGTTGGTTTCATTCTCTACCAGAAGACAAGGAAGACCTCACAAAGAGGTGGGTCAATTGTTTGGATTCAGAAACTCAAAGCAGCTGGCGTGAAGACTCTTAGGCCAGGATGTCAAAGGACGACTAATGAAGTCATTTACCTGCTTTGAGAAAGATTTGAAGTTCCACTGTGATGTGACACCTTGTAAGCCTCTGAGCAGCATCATTGCACTGGTTTTCATTCATTATGTTCTTTCATGCAAGAATAATTATTACACTCTTTATTAAAATGATCAGAATCCTAGAATTTATTTAGAAATTACCTTAACAATATCCAGTTCAAGTTAGTAATAATTTAAGCTTTTATCTGTAGAACTGTGAAGAGAACTAAGATGTTAATGCTGCTGCCAGTGGGTCACCATGGTAACCAAACACTTCTGTCTGTCACTCCCTGACTGCCAAGTTCAGACTGAGTATAAGCCTCAGTAAAATCTAAGTCAGATTTGAAGAATTCAGCAGAAGACTGATGGTCAGATGTGATAAAGAAAACAAGACTTCACTTTCAGGTTTGAAGAGAATATTTGAAGGTAAAATATAAACCTGTGGCAGGTCTGTGTGAATTTGAGAGTAAAGTCCTACAGCAGTGACAGATGAACTAGGAAAAAGACAATGCCTTCATTTTAAAGTAAAATTTGTTGTGGGAGTAAGAAGCGTTTGTGTGAAAAGATTTTAAAATTTTAGACAAATAAAAACTTGTCAGTTTAACATTCTGTGATAAAGCTGTAAAAACATACAACCTAAACTGTGACTGTGTAAGAACCCACAATGACAGTTCAAACATTTCTGTGACCTGTTAAAACTCTGAATGTTGCTTCTACTGGGAAGAAGGTCCGAGTTGTACAGCAGACCGTATTAGCAGGGAGGTCAATGGGATTTAGTTGAAATGGGGGAGGAAACCCTTTTTTTCCTGCACATTTTGTCTGCATTGTGCGACATATCAGGACCAGAAGTCAACGCACACAATGCCGGGTCGAGCCACATGTTGTAGTCTATATGTTTTCTTTCAAAGCTGAGTAAAGACATACAGGACAAAAACTATTAACAAGGTGTTTCAATGCTTATACACAGGCCCCTTTAAAATTACCATTTTGACAAAAATATAATTGTTTTAAGACAATTAATCTCCACAAATCAAACATTTGAGACTGAATTTGATGTTTCTGAGTTACCTGAGCACTCCAGTTGACATCTTCTCCACAATATCCTTGAGAACATCTGAAAATGGCCGTTAAAGGGTATCACAAACTGAAAAGGGTAGCGTGTGTGTTACAGATTGCACACTTTGAGTCCAGGATACGAAGGTATCGTCCCTGCTGAGCTGACGAAGCTGTCCAAACCTCAGGGTTGAGGAAAGACACGGAGGCTGATTTTAAATGCAGCAATCTGCAATCTGGAGGATCCAGCTGCAGACAGAAACAAAACAAACTGATGATTTAACTAAACTATATGGCGGTGAAAGGAACAGTATGATGTCTGAGAGCACGCACCTGCAGGTCCTGGTGGGATGTGACCCAGTGTCCACCCACTCCCAGGACACTGATGATGTCATGCTTGTGTGGAAGTAATTTCTTCTCCTCTTTGTCTTCATGAAGACAAACTTCCCTCACACAGAAACACAAAAGTCACAATTTGAGTTTCTTAAAAGGCAATATATGGATACACTCAAGTTCTTCCTCATCCCTCGCCACAAAAGGCGAAAGCAGACAATCGTGTCTGCATGTTATCTGTCATCATTGGATGATCTTAGTCTAAAAGTATGGCACGAAAGGCAGCAGGCAAAATGCGACCTTTAAAGGAATGCCAGGCCTTTAAATTAAACTTTTTACCTCCAGAATCAACAACAATATCCACTCCCAGCCCTCCCGTCTCCTCCAAAACGACTGACAACAGGTCTGAGGACTCGTCTTGTGCTGGAATAACTCTGACTTCATGCACAAAAACACAAACACATGATAGTCAGTTAATATGGCTCAAGATATACTCATACCTACAAATTAGAATAAGTATTAGTAGAAATATGTCTTTGACTTGTAGCACAGATATACATGCAGTACAGAATATTGTCCACATGGTGGCAGCAGGTCTGTGAATAACAGCAGCCTTGATCATTAAAGGTCCAGTTTGATCCAGGGCTGCAAGCTGCTGCTCCAGAGCCTCTGAAACGGCTCCTTGTAACTTTGAACCTAAATCAGGTTTAGATTATACTGTTGACAGGAAGCTGGAGCAGTTTAGCTGCTCAGTTTTACAACATGTGCGTGGAATTTCTGCAGCAGAATGACACTAAATACAAGCATGTTGGGCTGTTTGTGGGAACTCATTTTACCAGAAATTAGTAAACATCTAAATTATAGTGCTTCAGATCCTATCTGTACCAGAAACAGCTCAATGGACTGGATTTTCACTGAAATGTGGTCAACAGACCTTGATTAGTTTTACTCTGAAGCTAATAGTTCATTAGTTTGCTCCCTGCTTTGTTGAAAGTTGTTGTTTGTCAGTCTGGATCTGGAAGTCCCACAGTATCTCAGCCCTGCCATTCTCCTCCACCTTAGGTGGAATCTCCCTCTTTGACTGTGGGACTTCCAGTCCATACTCGGTACAGATGTTCCTGTAAACTATTCCAGCTGCTTGGTTATGGTGTTCCATGTATTCTTTGCCTGCCTGCATCTTACATCCCACTGTTATGTGCTGGACTGTCTCAGGGACATCTTTGGACAGCCTGAACCTTGAATCCTGCCTGGTATGATAGACCCTGACCTCCATTGCTCCTGTGCTGCCATGATTAGTTCCTCTGTCTGTCCTTCAGTCCAGCCCTGATGGTAAAAATAGCTCTTTCAGTTGTAAAGGTCTAATCTTTGGGTTGCAATAATTATAAATGTGTATTTAAAATGAATATGAGGCATCAGAAAGGTGATGGTTACGCAAAAGAGAAAGCACAATGAGTTTAGAATGTTGATGAAACATGCACATAAATCATCAGGAAATGACAGGAACGGAACATCTCACCTACTAAAGGATCCTGAACACCTGAGCGAAACAAGAAGGTGAGAAGAGAAGTACAGGAAGCAAACAGGAAGTTGAAAGTGGAGCAGGAAAAACTACAGTTATTCTTTACAAGAAGAAAAAGGATTTTGGGGAGGATGTGAACATGCAGATGTCAATGTGAAGTACAGACCTACGCTGGGCCGGAGCTGCTCCAGGAACGTGTGCTGTTGTGCAGATTGGGACATGGTCAGAACCTTCAGCCCGTGATAGCAAGCTAGCTGGATGCACATGAGGCCAAAAGGCTTGGTAACAAGAGGAAATGAGATTAGAATCAGTTCATATATACATTCCTGTTTCACATGCAGGTTAATCTCCCTCCCCTCCCACTGGAGAGTCATTAGGGTCATTGTTTGCCTGGTTCACAGAGAGATGCTTTGTTCACATACATGAAGGTGTGAAAAAAATGACTGGGTGTCAAGTTTAATGCTCCATTTTAAGTTTTAAAAAAGCTGAAATTTGAAACCTTCTCTATTTAACATTGAACTTTCTTGTTTGACATAGATGGCTTCCTTCATCCCCTTTTCAAATCATCTGTCTTCTCTGTCCAAATTATGAACACTTTGGTCCCTTATTCTTGAGGTGTAGGTGGACAGCTGAGTCTTGTCCTGAAGCTGTCCCTCCTGTGTTGCCCAGCATCTGTGGAGAGACCGTTTGGTTGTAGACCTCTATATGTGAGCATTCAGCCTGAAACCCAGTCCCTTCCCTTCCACTTCACACCTTCCTGCATGTAACCAAACAGACCTGAATGACTCTCCGGTGGGAGGGCATGAGTTTAATCTGCACATGAATTTACAGACCATCTCATGCCACCTAATTTTACAACAAAAAATAAATATTGTTTTTACATACGCTGGCTCCATCCATGACCAGGAGTGTGTGTCCAGCTGCCATGCGAGCGTGTGTGTGCAGAGCAGTGTAAGCACAGAGGCCATCACGCAGTGCTCCCGCCACACACACCGAGGTGAGCTTCTCTGGCTTCTGAACTGAGAACAAACAAAAGTTTCTAGAAAGTGTTCTCTTCCAGGGATTTATGATGAAGAGAGAGGCTCCTGTACAACATCTGCCCACCACCTTTCATCATCTGAGGATGTCTGCAACAGTTTGCCACTGTTGTGTTGGCTTAGGTTAGTTAGGTTTGGCAGCCATTTTGAATAAGAATGACTTCAAAAATAAATGGATTGCAGATGTATAATACACCAACTGATTTCTTGAAGTTTGTTTAAACCCCTCCAGTGGTTCATAAGATATTATGCTAACAGACAGAACAACAAACACATTATTGTCTTTGGTGGCAAGCAATAACAATTTCCTTCTTTTTTTCCTTTTTCTTCACATATTTTAATGATTTCTATCTAAAGAAGTGCACAGTTCCTTTAATTTAGTCAAACTGAAGTCAGACTGAAAGTGTCTGACATTTCTGTCAAACTGCCAGCAGCTCCTTACACAATAAAGAATTTGAAGTTTGAATGACGGGTGACATAAAACCCACCGTTCTGATGGCTTTTAAGTGCAGAACAAGTCAACAATTTAGGTCAGAGAGACCTTTCAGTCTGAACTGAACAACAACAAAAAAGTTTCAGTTTTTAGTGGTAAATGTTGAGATGTAAAGTCACCTAAACATTTTTTGGTAGATGTTCAGCTGCAGAGAAAAACAGATGGTTGTAAACAGTGTGTGGATTTTACCTAAATAGTATTCATCTACAGCAATGACTTCACAGAGACCAGAGTAGGAGGAGTCCAAAGGAAGGATACCTGAAGGAGGGAGGGGTCACGTTAAAAACATCTGGGAAAAATCTGATTTTAAAAAATTATATTAATCTCAGAGCGTGAAAGATTTGAGTAAATTTTAATTGTTAGAGCACCAGAAGCCCTGATGACATCCAGTTTGACATTTGAAGTATTTGTGTAAACACTGATGCAGCACTCACACCATCGTTTTCCTGATTTATTTTTCTAGGTTTTTTACAACTCAAGTATTTATGCATACTTTGTACTTTTTTTAAAATCTATTTTATATCAAGTGTTCAGCTCAATTAAGAAGTCTGCTGACTTTCATTATGTGTAAATTTTTTTGACTAATTGTTTTTTTTTTACACTTAATCACATTACCCCCCCGCCACACACACAGACATTTTAGTCTTTTTTTCAGCATATCAGAAACAAGGAGTATACTGTGTACATGTCCTTAGTCAAAGTACACACAATATGTTTAATATTGAATTAACTAAATCAAACAAAAATATTCATAAACATTTGTTGTGGCGTTTGTCAACAGAAATTATGCTGCTAAAATGATCAAACCAGGTCTTAAATATTATAGAAACATTACTGTTGTCATTTACAAAAAGGTAAAGTGTTGAATATAATAATTATGATTCCACTAATGTAGCACATTGGACACTCTCCTGTTTTTCTTTTGAATAACACAGTTCTAACTTTCATCTTTTATCTGGGCTCGGGATCAGCAAAAGTGAAACTCAAGAGTTATTTGAGTGTGGGAGGACTGTGGGACGGAGGAGGGTCCACTGGTTGGAAAGAACCAACGTCAGTCTTCAAAAGTCTCCAAGAACACCAGAAATTGTTGCCTTTTTGAAAAATAATCACTAGAGGGGTCGGAAAATTTGCACAATATATTGACTACACTGCAGCTAGTTTCAGTTGTTGGCTACAGTTTTGTGATTTCAGCTTTTGTTCTGCTTGTCTTAACTAACACTTCAATTATAAATCATTCTCCAGCACAGCATTCACACATTTTTGCAGAAAATGCTAATTTTCCAGTGAAACTGTCCACAGTAACAAAAACTAGATTTTAAAGAGTTTAACATTAAAAGACAAATATTCCATTAACATAAACGCTGGGACAAGATATGGTCAAAACAGGGTTCTTTAACTCTCTGCCATGATTTGGTCATGGCAGTGGGTGATAAACGTGCAGTATTAGAATTTATTCAACCAATATGGATGAGTTCTGAATATGAACTAAAAACTTCTAAGTTAACAGTTTTTTTTTTCTTTGAAACTCTTTTTTCTTATCCAGCATCGAGTCTTTAAAATTAATTTAATCCATTTCTCACCTACAACCTCATCCTCAGGCTGGAAGGAGCTCACCTTGGGGCCAACTGTGGGAAAAACACAAATTCACCGGGCAAACAAGTGCTCACAATGCTGCATGAAGGATCTCATTCACCCATATTCATTCAGCACACGGTTCTAATAGTGTTTGAGTGTTCCACCTTGAAGGACGACACCAGCCACCTCTCTGCCGACAGGAACTAACTCTCTGTGCACCCCCACATCCCTGAGCAGCTGCAAAAGAAAGACCAGACATCACCAAACAAAACACAGTCCACATAGAAAACAGAAAAAGTTAGCTAAAATGTAAATAAAAAGGTTCAATGTAAAAGAAAATGAATGAAAAAGGTCTTAAAAGATATTATTTGACAACCAGTGTCAAATAACCCTCCTTAAAGAAATGAACTTCACCTTCTTATGTTAAGAAATGAGTTATAGCCGTTTTGGTCAAACCTCAAAAATAACATCATGCATTATCTCATGTGATATTGCAATATTTTACTACATCTGTTAGCACTTTGAGTCTGTGTTGTGAATGACTCTCAGCTACTACCACATCCAATTTAAACATCAGTATCCATAAAACTGACTGAATTAGAGACATTTTTGTGTAGGCTGAGGTTGACTGTTTGTGTTTGTTTTTATAGAGTTTCATTGACGTTAGTGCACTGGTTAATGATATATTTTGCTAACCTTTTGCAATGGTTACTTTCTGAAAGTTTTGTTAAAATCCACTGAGTGGTTCATGAGATGTTTGACATAAGAACACGTGCACACACAGAAACAGTACTGTCCACTTCTTTCATGTTTGTGTTGGCCAATAAGTACTTAAAGTTGTTTTTTGTAAAAAGTCTGGAGACAAACTACTCTTCATGTATTTTACTTAAGTCTTCTTTAATCTCAAACTTTTATTAGTTAACTGAACTTGAAAAAAAAACAAAGAACCTTAAGGTCCAGTGGGCTGAGTCCACATGCCTTCACACGAACTCGGACCTGGTGGCTGCATAACACATCTGGGGGACTCTGTAAACAAACAAACAAATATAAACAATTGTTTTAAAGGATAGTCAGTCTGCTCAGGCAGAGATTCACAGTTATAAACAGAAAAGCATTTATGAATAGATGTAAACATTTTCCTACACACTTTATTGTGCAAAGAAATATTATTAATGGTGTTAAACACAGAAGTCTGATCGTGTTCTCGTTAAAACTCAAAAGAAATCAGACAAAATGCATGTATGCTATTCTCGCTACTAATATCTGGATGCAGAAGTGGGGTCGGTTGTGATGAGCTGAAATCCAAGGAAAAGAAAGACAAAAAGATTCAAACTCACCATTTCCTCCATGAGGAATGTGAGCTCAGCATCGCTCGCAGCCGCTCGGCAGAACAAACCCTTCATGCTGCTGCGCTTTCACCTCCCGGGCACCCAAATAATCTGCAAGCTTCTCTGATTGTCCCCAGGAGAAGAGCCTGGGACAGCTACTGCTTAGTTTCAGTTGGAATCAGCTGACTTCTTCTTCTACGCTTTCTTCTTCTTCGTTGTGGTTTCTCCGCCAGTGAAATCAGCT
Source organism: Kryptolebias marmoratus (assembly GCF_001649575.2). Taxonomy (NCBI): domain Eukaryota; kingdom Metazoa; phylum Chordata; class Actinopteri; order Cyprinodontiformes; family Rivulidae; genus Kryptolebias; species Kryptolebias marmoratus. The sequence continues at coordinate 2,675,998 of NC_051451.1, read as the reverse complement.
TAACTCAGCAGCGCCCTCTACTGGCTCCTCGGCTCCATCGTAACAATAACTATCAACAGTTTTATATGAAAACTTTTACAGCAGTTCAGTTTTTCCAGGAGTTATCCCCGTCACTATCTCTCATAGGTTACATTTATTTAATTATCAATCAAAGTTGTGGTATAAAAATATTTTATTCTCTTAACTTCTAAATGTTTACATGACAGTACCTCATAATAAAATCCTCTAGTTGTTACCAGATCCTAAAATAAATAAAAATAAACCTTTTATAAATTATTATAAGACATTTTAAATAGCTTCATTATTTGTCTTACAAAATATTAGTCAATATGCTAGAACCGCATGAGAAAACATGGAACAGTGGTGAACCTTCCCTGGACTGACCAGACGACCAAAATTACCTCAAGAGCGCAGCAACGAGTCATCCAAGAGGTCACAAAAGACCCAACAACAACATCCAGGAACTGCTGGCCTCACGTGCCTCAGGTAAGGTCCGTGTTCACGACTCCACTATAAGAAAGACGAAGGGCCAAATGGCCTTCATGGCAGAGTTCCAAGATGAAAACCACTGCTGAGCTAAAACATAAAGGCTCGTCTCAGTTTTGCCAGAAAACATCTTGATGATCCCCAAGACTTTTAGGAAAATACTCTGAGCTGACAAGATAAAAGTTGAACTTTTTGAAGGTGTATGTTCCATTATCTGGTGTAAAAGTAATACATCATTTCAGAAAAGGAGCTTCATACCAATAGTGAAATATGGTGGTGGTAGTATGATGGTCTGGGGCTGTTTTGCTGCTTCAGGACCTTGAAGACTTGTTGTTGTAAATGGAACCATGAATTCTGCTGTCTACCAAAAGATCCTGAATGATGATGTCCGGCCATCTGTTTGTGACCTCAAGATGAAACGAACTTGGGTTCTGCAGCAGGACAATGATCCAAAACACACCAGGAAGTCCACCTCTGAAGGGTTGAAGAAAAACAAAATGAAGACTTTGGAGAGGCCTAGACAAAGTCCTGACCTGAATCTGATTGAGATGCTTAAAAAGGCGGTTCATGCTCAGAAACCCTCCAAAGCAGCTGGATTATAACAACGATGAGTGGGCCAAAATTCCTCCACAGTGCTGTAAAAGACTCATTGGCAGTTATTGCAAATGCTTGATTGCAGTTGTTGCTGCTAAAGGTGGCCCAACCAGTTATTAGGTTTGGAGGGTAATCACTTTTTCACACAGGGCCATGTACGTTTGGATTGTTTCCCACTTAATAATAATAACCTTCATTTATAAACTGCATTTTGTGTTTGCTTGTCTCATCCTTGTCTAATCTTCAAATTTGTTTCATGATCTGAAGCATTTAAGCGTGACAACATACAAAAGAATAAGAAATCAGGAATAGGGCAAACAGTTTTTCACACCTTTGTAAATAAATCCCTGTTCTTCAAGTAGCTAAGAGGCTGAATTGCTTCCAGGTGTTGCAAATCAAATGCAAACTGATCATTATCCACAACAGCAGAGGTTTTGTCAGTTTACTGCTCTGGGGCATTCAGGTTTGTGTTAACCACATAGCGTTAATACAATGCCAGGGCGGAAAGGCATCAGCAATAATTTCAGCAAAGTAACTGTTGCTGCCCATCAACTTGGAAAGGATTATAAAGCTATTACCCAAACTTTTTGAAGTCCATCATTCTACAGAGAAAAAAAACATTATTCACAGGTGAAAACCATTCAACAAAACTTGATAACAATAAAACCTTAAAGATATTTATTCATAATCATATTATTACTTGTTGAGCTAGTTAGGTTTGATGTATCAGTCGTGTTTATAAGTAGTAATTGTTGGATACTAAATTAATTTTATAACATATTAAATAATCATAAATATAAAACAGTGTCATATTTATTACTTATGGGAAATTTATTTTTCTTAATTACTGCAGCCACAGGAAAACGTCGCTCATAGGCCGTTTAAACGTCCCAGAGATCCAGGCGTGGAAACAACTATCGCGAGATCGTGTCAAAGCATTCAAACACCGTGACATCTCGCGAGATGTGAGCAGCGTTACCCCATTTTCCAGCTGTCCCTCAGCCCAGCCGATCGGGATTTCTGAACCACGGGAGAATCACCAGAAAGGGTTTTTAGTGATAAACCATCACATTTTCGGAGAGGTGATCACGTTATATGGTTACATAAACGCACAACGACCTGTTTTTACCCGTGTTCAACGATGGAAGCAGTTTTATGAGGTAAGAAGGGAGTGTAGAGCCTGGTACTGTGAAAGAATGTCCCTGAGCGGAGCGAGCGGGCTGACGTTAGCTGCTAGCTCATCTGATAACGGTTAATGGGCCAGTCGGACGGTTTATCTTGTGGACCGAACCTGCCGTCAGCACTAAACTGTCACATTAATCTGCTTAGGCTGGCTCTGCTGTTTTCATGACAAGAACAGAGTGATAAGAAACCAGAGGACGATGCTATCATTTAGTCCAGTTAGGAGTTAGCCAAAAAGCTAACGTGAATCACTGCATCTGCACTGCCTTTGACCTGACGTTAACATTGACCGGTGTGACTGGCGGTCAACCCTTGGCTCGCTAAACCTCGACAGAACTGGTATGATGAAATGACGAGGTTGCTTTGAGCGTTTTAGGAAAGAAACGACTTTCAGGGCGGAGATTGTCTCCGTTAGCCTAGCCGCTTGTTAACAGATGATATTAGTCACAGCTGTCTAATCCTGAGAACCCTCTAAGAACCTAATTGTCTTTGTGAAAAGTGCCATGTCGGATGCAGAGGAAAGCGCCTTGTCATAACCTTTAAGTCAGGCTGAAATGAAGCAGGATGTTAGGATGGATCACCGAGCAGATCCTCTGTAACGCTCTCTCCTTCAGAGAGCTGGACAGAGAGCATCACTGAAGGTGGATTGATGAACAAAAGCCCCTAAAGCTGCATCGGTGAGCGCTGGTTTCCATGGCAACGTGGATGCTGACAGCTCTGCTTGAAGTTGGGAACAGGGCGAGAAGATTTGAACCAGTTAAATAAGGGACAAACAGATTGTTTGTGTGGCACACGTGGTCATTGCTAAAAAACTGATGAATTTTCAGAGTTCAGAGAACAGATATTGAGCTGAAGGCTGATGTTGTAGCTAAGGGTCCCCCACAACACATGCTCTGAGTTCTACATGTTGTACAACATCTCTGCTTTAACTTTGGCATTAACTGTCAACAATGTCTGTCTGTTGGCTAAATATGTCATGAAATATCTCATCCCCATCAATCCAATAATTTGCTGGTGCTAGGCAGGAGTTTTCTATCTGTTTGTTGTTGTTTTTCCTTGTGTGGAATTTTAAACAACTGCAAATGCAAAAGAGAAAAAAAACATTTTGAGAATCACTGGCTTCTCAGAGACGTTTTCCCAGTGTTGGCTGTTGTAGTTGCGTTTCTTTTTGTGTGTGTGTGTTAGTTTCCATATTAGTCATCAAAACCTGCTTAGATCAGTCTGTGGCTCCTTTTTCCTGTTTGGTTTAGCTTGGAAGAAAGGACGGCAACAAGTTCCCTTGAATTCGACTCACACGAGCACAGTTTGGTTACCTTGAAACCCAGATGAGCTCCTTCAGTCAGAGCCTCGTCTGAGCTTGTTGCAGCTGTTTGGGAAAACTTAGATTCTGTGCAGCAGCTTTCCTGAAGTTTTCAAAAGCTCCACTTGCAGGTAACACGTCTACAAATTAAAAGCCTAGTTTTCCTTAAAGAAATGCATATTGCCCACCACCTTTCATACCAGAGTTTAAATTAAAATTATCTTTGATCTTCAGATGAGAAATGATCTTAAAAATAGTTATGTGCAAACTCATGTGATATTACAAGATGTCACACTCAGATTATGTGCATTTTTGTTTTAGTTAATGTTGATTAGCTGTGGTAGCCATCTTGAATTAGATATAGGTAATCAGTTGTATGTGCATCCAATTGTTACTTTCTGATTATTAAAATCTGTTGAAAACTGGAGAAATTTTGATAACAGACAGTCAAATGAACATATACACAGACATGAGCAAAAACATCATCGCCTGCCTTTCAGCGGTGGGTGATAAAAAGCTGTTTATTTTTTGAGACTAGTAAATTTTATTGCTGCTTAGCCACTGTTTGTTTTGTGCAGAGTTAGTCAGGATAAGAAATAAAATGCTGAAATGATCAATTAATTGATAAATGTATTATTGCACTTCAGTTGGGATGAATTAAGATGTGATTATCTTAATCAGGAATATGTAATACATTTTTTTGGATGAACTGAGAATCTTGGTTTGGAGACATAGTTTGGAAATAAAAAAGACAGTTGTATATTTTACTCTCGGCTTCAAAACAAATTATACTAATCCTTTTATTCCTTAATGAAAAAAAAAATCTGCTTTTTTGAGATTAAGCAACTTTTCAGCTTTTGCTTGTAAGTTTATGTTTGAGTCCTGTTTAATGAGGAGTCGCCATGAGCCCTTTACTGATTTCAAGTCATACCACAGTGTGAAAACCATTAAATATTTCCATCATACTGTTTATACAGTTTACATCTTTTAATTAGATACCAGAGACAAAGCGTTTTGTTGTTTGTTTGTTTTGTTTTCCCAGCTCCTCCTCTCCTCTCTGTTGCTTCCTAATTCTGATTCCCCTAAACTTTTATACTCATTAAAAAGATGCTGTGGGTTGGTGGCATGTTTTATCCCGCAGACAACTCGGTCAGTCATACGTTGTCCACCAGAGGAGCCACTCCTGTCTGTCCTTTCAAAGTAACACTGGTTTGAAACAGATGTTTACAATAAGCTACAAGAGTTAGCAGGTTAGGGCTACTTCTGTCAGAATACCATACTGAAGACAAGAGTACTAAAACTCTAATACACTTTTTTAAATTTATTAATAGAGACTGAAACTTGTGCAATCTAAACAAATGCAATAAATTCTACATTTCTACTTTTTGTTACAAATATACAGGTTTGTATTGTCCAAGCACACATTTATTTTCAAATTTTGTGTTAATTTTCTCAGGTCTTGATTCGTAGGAAAATGTACATTATAATCAAAGCTCAATTATTTTTAGAAGTTCAGAAGTTTTATTTTAAGTTTTAATTTGAATTTTTTTTTTTTTTGAATAGCACAGCTGATTTCAGGATTGTAACTTTGTGTTTCCTCCACAAAAAGCATAAAAGACAGAACCATTTAGTTTGGTTTCTTCCAACGTATTCAGTCAGCACTTGGATCTATTTATTTCATTTGTTGCCATCAGGAATTAATTAGTGATATTTGACTTTAAAGCCTCCTGACAGCCACAGTTTCAGGTCAGTTCACTAATCTTTCACAACTAAAACGGTGGACATTAAAGAAATGTGCAGTTATTACGCAAACATAAGATTAGCTAATGAAAGATAATTGCTGACAGTTACAGGGAGGAAGTAATCCCTCTTTCTGTTCTGACGTTTGTGTCATGAGCCTCATGTGTGTTGGTCTTTTCCTGTGTGTGTGTGTGTGTGTCTGTATTTCATTATCTCATGAACCACTGAACGAATTTTATCTTGCAATCACTGGATGCACATCTACAGCTGGTTCACTTTTGGACTCAACCTGATTCAAGATGGCCGCCACAGCCAACTGACCTTAAAAAATTTGTCTGTAATTCAGCTAAATTTACAGAAGATGAGTTAAAATTTGGTGTGGTAATAGCTGAGTCATTCTCAACACATAGTCACAAGTGCTGTTTGTTGTGCAAGATTTTTTACTTTAAAATTTATCTTGAACTGTTGGCGTCAACCCTGTTTGTCTGTTAGCAAAATATCTCATGAACCATTTGATGAATTTCAGTAAAAGAAAGTAACAATTGGCTGCACATCTACAACTGAGTAACTTTAGAAGTCAGTCCAATTTAAAAGGGCTGCCACAGCTAATTGTCATCAGCAAACACAAAATTGGCTTGAACTCAGTCAGTTTTACAGATATTGAGCAAAGGTTTGGTATGGTAGTAGCTGAGAGTCAACAACACACACTCTGAGTACTAACGAAGATACTGTGTAATGCTGTTTTCAAAGTTTCACCAAAACAACTACAACTTTGCCCATTCTCAGCATAACAAGTTCCTAGTCTAAAACTCTGCTAGGTCTTTGAATATGTTCTGAATCAGTCAATAAGCTCACTTTAACTTTTCTGTTTCTTTGCTAAAGTGTCTTTTTGTTGCCTCATTTAGTGTCAGTGAGAAGTGGTGTTATTTAGTTGCATGAAATTAACTCAGAACTGTAGAAATCTGATAAGTTTAGTTTTGCTGGACGGGGAGATGTGGAGACTGGAGCCTGAGGGGAGGGTTAATGCAGCAGGACATGAGCAGACTGCAGTGGTGTTGTGTGTGTGTGTGTGTCCTGTCACCGATCAGGCCTCACCTCTGGACAGCAGTGTGTGATAAAGACAGATGGAGTGTCAGAGTGTGTATTGAGAGCAGGTGTCTTTAGTGTGTGAGCGTGAAACAAGGTGACCTCTGTGAGTGGGTGTTGGAGGCCGAGGGTTGATTCATGTGAGTGTGTGTGGGAACAAGGTTGCATTTATTATTACCAACACCATCATAATTAAGGCATTCAAACTAAATACATTTCATTTAGTTCTTTGTTGTCTTCATGTTGATCACCCAAAACACCAGTAGTATTTTATCCCAAAATATTTTGTATGTTTATCCTGGAAAAGAACATCATCCGTGGGAAAGAGCCACAGTCATACAAGTGAAATTACTTGTATCAATCAAAACCAAATACCAAATTACTGGGGGGGGGGTTATTTATGCACCTCACAATTTGATTTGATTTGTTCGTTATGCAAAAAAAAAAAAAACAAAACCAATGGCTTTAATGGAGTCGTTTTGCTACTTCTATTTTGCTGAGGAGCAGCTGGCCAAGGCTGTTGGGAAATACAGTCATCTTTACAGCTGTTCCAGCAAAACTTATAAACCTATGAACTTAAAAAGATGAAGGATGAAGAACTTGTGCAGGGAGATATCACAGTTATTCTGCATGGAGGAGCCCACACAGAGACACAGGCGGCTTTCCGTGGCTGTGCTGACTGGGAGGAAGTACGCCCCGGCTGGGCAGCTTAGAGACAAGTTCCCTTCATTTACTCGTTATTGTGCACCGTCTGTCGGAAAGGGTGCTAGTCTCTTCATGACAATTTGCAAATGCGAAAAGGCGTGTACTGTCTCAGTCTATTTAATAGAAACGTCTGGTCGCAGTAAAAGAAGCAAAAATCTGTAGAGGAACGGGAGAGTGCCAGTTCTGGGACTGTGGGAGGAGGGAGGGCTTTCCCAGGCATTCTGCGCTGAGTAGCTTGTGGATTCTGAAAGGTGTGTGTGAAAAAGAACTTCTCACAACCACGTGACAGCAAACCAATGTCTTGACTTGTTATGGAGTATAATGATGCCTTAAGTCTTAATCAGAGAACCTCTGAGACCCTAAAGAAAAAAATATTTAGCTCTACACTGTCGTATAAAACAGTTTTCATTCAAACAGGGTTTTGGGAACTGAAACAAAAAGAGGGAGTCAAAATGCTGAGTACAGAGACATGAGATTCTGTGGCAACGGATGTCAATGTGTCACATGTCCAAGATGTCAGACCTGCTACAATGAAGAAGGAGCTGTTTGTGTGTCTTTTATTGTCAGACATTTTATTGTTTTGTCATGTATGTATTAATGCAGTATCAGGTAGTAGTAAACATCCTAGGGAGAAAGGTTCCTGAAGATTTTGATTATCAAATAAATTTAAAACATCATGGTCACTTTAAATAGGAAACCAAAAGCAAAATGTTCAGTACCAAAGTACTAAACATGTAAAGTGATGTTTTGAACTGGTTTCATCCACTGTGTTGTTATATCCATTACTACAATCATGTAAATTGCTATTCCAATGTGTGAAAATATTGCCTGTGATGATGACACAAATCTCACTTCTAGTTTGTCCGGTTTCCACCAAATGGCAGTGAGTGTGTGTGTATCCCTGCTCTCTTATTTCTCAGATATGAAGTGTTAGAAAAATTGACAATAACAATGTCTGTCATTGTGTGATGAGGTCTTTAATGTTTTTATATTTTCTGTTTGACAAGGGTTGAAAAATCTTTTTCTGTAATTCACTCTACAACAGTGTTCCAACACTGCCTTTAGCAAACTGTGTGGGGGGGTCTTAAATGGACATCTGCGTCAAGCCTTGATAGCAGACCAACACTTCAGTAACATCCCATTGCTCTAATTATGCAGACTAATCCCACAAATACAAAGCGAGCACTGAGGGGAAACAGAGCATTAAGCCTTTAAGCATCCATCACAAAGAACCATGAAGCTGCTTTACAGCTAAAAGAACATTTGACATTTTTTGTTTCTCAACACTTCTGACAGATTATTGACTTTCTATCAAATTTAAAGTATGCCACTGGAAATGTAATATTTGCACCCACTTTAGTTTTATAACTCTGCTAAGGCATGGTGACCTGATGACTTCAATTTGCAAAAACTATCACAGGATCTTTAATAACAGAAAAAGGTTTTCTTGCTCTTTCCATATTTTATTTCAGTCTTTCAAAGGGAATAGGCTCTCTCATTCTCCAGACTTGTATTTGTAGAAAGCCAGTCTCTGACTGGACTGTTGGAGACCAGTTTGTGAAAAGCATTCATGAGAGAGTCTCCAAAATGTCTGCTGTCTGCGGAGGTTCTCAATTTCATTGTGTCACTCGCAGAGGCTTGCAGTCTTTTTCAAAAATTTGTGCAGCAAATTTTGTTTCATACTAGTTGCAGTTAATACATATACCCTGAATCTGTCTCAAATCCTTCTCAATTTAGTTTCCCCAGCATTTCCTTTAGCATTATCGAAGTTCACTGCATGTAATAAATGACTAAACTTCTGTTTGTGTTTGCATGTTAGTCACTCACTCACTCAGAATTCAGTGAGACTGCAGGTCAGGTTGTATGTTCTGGATAAACGTCCAGTCAAGCAGTGGCTGCTGGTTGCTCGGCTGCTTCACGTCTCTCTCAGTTGTCACTGGGAAAGTGTTCTTTATTCCTCTGACCTAGTTTGTTTGGTTACTTTGTCCAGCCACTCTGCACACACATACCCTGCTGTACACCCCTCAAGATCCTAGAGCTGTTTCGTAATAAAGAAACAATCATGTGTTTGCCACATTATTAAGTAATTATTTTTGCAAAAATCTATGCAAGCAACTAGGCCTGTCACGATAACAAGTTTTACTGGGCGATTAATTGTCTCAGAAATGATTGCGATAAACAATGATATCATTTGGAGGCCGTTTTAAACTAATAATATAATAGTGCAAGTACATCCTTTCAAAAATTAATAAACTTTAATTAGAAAAGAACACTTAACACTGGAACTGGAACACAAAATAAACAAAACAAACAACCAAAAACAAAAATAAAATAGACTCTCAGTCTCCATTAACAAAGAATGCACTTGAATAAAAACTAAATACAAAAAAAACGGAAATAGAACCTACGTTCAACTAAAACAGTTATTATGAAGTCTGTAAACTAAACTGCCCTTCAAAAAGTAAGAATCATTAGTTTTATATAGAGAAGACGGACAAAACTGCCAGTTTTATAAACAAAAAGTGCAAACAACCAAAAGCAGAAATGTGACACACCGGCTCACAGAGGTTCAGCGGTTCTCCTCGGTCATTTGGTTTGAATCCAAAGTGCTCCCACACCGCTGCTGTTACAAACCACATTTCTTTAGCTTGCTAACTCCTCGCGGGGGCTAACGCTGCAAGATGATTAACTGATTTATCGTGACAGGCCTACAAACAACTAACTTCCTGATTAAATGCCATTCAAGTTGAATAAGAAAATGTTCTTTGTAATATAGATGAAGCAGTCCTTTAGAAAGATTTCTTGTTCTCATTTGACAAGAAAAGGTTTTGTTTAAAATATACAAGAAAAAGTATTTCAACCTACATACATACACCCTCTGTAAATCTGTGTGTTGCAGTGTGTAGATCTGCCACAAGTGGAAGAAGTCAGGTCTGGATCTGATTAACAGACCTCTAACCATTTTATTTCAAAATATTCAAACCAGTCATTTTTATTTGAAAGCAGACTAAAATTACATTTTGAGCCCCTAACTAAATTCTTACGGTGAAAACTACAGTGCAAAGTATTTTGTAACTTCAGTGGAGCTTTTCATAGACCAGCAGTGGCAAACTGGTGTTCACTGTGGTCATCTCCCATCTCATTCTGATTAAATATTTGTAAGTGTGAGGTTGAGTAAGTTTGACAACAGCCTGCCTGCAGAAATCAAGGTTTTGTGCCTTGTTGACATGCACAAACTCTGGACCTGGACAGGAAACTAAATAGAAACGTACAGCTGAAGTAGAATAAGACAGCCAGGTGGAAAAGTTACTCCAGACTGGTGCTGACAGAAGATTTCTTCTGACTTTAGTGCCTTTGTCAAAGAGCCAGACATTTTTAACATTCTATAAAGTAAACATTTAATGGGATGGGCAAGTTAATAGTCTGTTTCATTGAAAGCATTCTTATAAATTATTGACTAAATTATTTGTCATTTTGCTGAATGTTTTTGGGCAAACTAGAAGAATGCAGTTAGTTACTGTCCAAAACTTTATCATTATAGCTTTGTAATAATTGAAACAAAGAAAAATGCAACCACTTTGATGTATGAACTGAGTAGTGTAAGTGAAAGAAGAACTAAGATTTAAAAAAATAAGTTAAAGCTGCTGCTAGTGGCTCATTTTGGTCACCAAAGTAACCACACACCTGTGTCTCATTCCCTGACTGCCCAGTTAATGATGGAGACAATCAGAAACACATTGAAAAGAAAGTCTCAAACGACCACTTGCTGTTTGAAAACACCTAAAAATTCCTGAACTGTGACAACTAGAAAATGAATGGTCAGACATGTAAATTTATATTTGTCTGCAGTATTTTATGTAGGAAATACGAGACGTCAAAAATGCCTTTCTCTTACAGTTTTGAGGAGGAAAGTCAGAGCTGAAATATAGTGGTCTATCAGCGCCCGGGTGTACGCTCTCTGCTTCCTGAAGGGATTGAAGAGACAACCATAAGTCTTATAGCACTGAGAGACAAACGGGGTGAAAGAAGACAAAAATGTCTACGTTTTGTTGTATAAATTGTACAAATACCAAAAACTGCTGTGGGAGTAAGAAGACTTTTTGCAAAAGGTTTGAACATTTTAAACAATTCAAAAGTTAGTGTGAGACATCGTCAACTGTCAGGTGGACATTTTGTAGAAACATTTTCAAAACTCATTAAACCTTAACTGTGATTGTGTAGAAACTGTAACAGATATTAAAGTGCCAGTCATAGAGTTAAAAACAGAGGGAGATCATGTGACTCAGTGGACAATCGCCGCCATTATCAAAACAGGAATCAGTGGTCTTGTTGCAGCATCATGCCTGACTCCTGTGTATACTTTAACTGCACCAATAAACAAAAAAAAGCATCCTTCCATATGTAAGTAACCCTACAATATACAATTCTGCAAGAATTTAGTGAATTTATCAAGAAAAACTACCTTCAAAACATATTGACACATGATAAATCTACTATGTTCACACTGACACTTTCTAGTTTTGCTTTATTTATGAGAAATATATCATGTGGCTTTCTTAATCACTAAATTTATTTGATTACCATATTTTCTGGACTATAAGGCGCACCTAAAAACCTTCAGTTTTCTCAAAAAACAACAGTGTGCCTTATAATCTGGAGCACCTTATATATGTAAGAAGTTCTCGTGTTTTAGTACGACTTTGGTAAACTACAAAGCTGCAGCACCTGCAGCATTAAGGCTCAGTTATAGTTGCACTTTGTAGTGTCGTGCAGGGCTCCACGCTCGGCGAGTGGACCCGAGCGAGCGCTGTAGGCATTTATACTTGACGCTTACGCTGGTGTAGTATTCTCCAAAAAGACAGGGGGCAGCACTCTGCATAACCAGTGGAAATGTAGTAAAAAAGAGAGCAGACGGCTGTCACACCAAACATGGCTGCACGTATTCAGGACGAAGACCTGTTGTGTTTCTGGCTGTGAAACAGACAGGATGTTTAAACTTAAAGCATTCAGTTTGACTTTCATTGATTTATCTGCCTCGAATGAAATGTTGAGGACATAAATGACATAAGGATAGTTAGTTGTACTGTATTATTAGTTGTGATTTGCCCATCATAGGACTAATATTTCTTCCCTCTGTGGTCTATAAACACTCCTTTTATTGGCTTCAGCAGTAATCTCCTTCTGTGAGTTTTGAACCATTTGATTGTCTTTGTGATCTCTCATAGAGGGATCATAGAAATGCTGATACAGGTGAACCAGCTCCGCTAGAGCACAGAAATCATCCATTCTGAATGGAGCGCCTTATAGTCCGGTGTGCTTTATATATGACAAAAGTTTAAAAATGGACCATTCATTAACAGTGCGTTTTATAATGCAGTGAACCCTATAGTGTGGAAAATATGGTAACTGCTGTTGCATGTCTAAGCAATAATTTGGATATAGAATTAAAGAGGCGTGTATGTTGACAGTCCATCTGTCCAATCCACATTCTCCTAACCTCAGCTTCCCTGCTGACTTCTGGCTCTCCACTGGCTCGTTTGGCTTGACCTGATTTTACATCAGTGTGTTGCATAGCTGAAGACCTACATCATTTCAAAGACGACATGTCTTCTCATTGACGCACATGTGTTTGTTGACATTTCTCCTGTTTTGACGGCCATTTTGGATCCTCCACAATGTCACAAATTCTGGTTAGACAATGAGTGGGACAGCGCCCTCTCTGTTTTTAATGTAGTGGTGCCAGTTCAGTCACATAAAGTTCAAATGTCTGTGAGCCATTTAAACTTTGAAGGATGTTTCTGCTGTGAAGACCGACCGGGCTGTAGATCTCCAAACAGGGCTGGGTTTTCTCACGTTTTATTCTCTATTTTATTTTGCTTTTTTTTTTTCTAATTTCTTTCTACTTTGCAAAACGAATTGCTAAATAAAGTCATGACTCATTATTCCTGATCAAACTGTTTTGGTGTACAATTTGCACATTTTACTTCATAGCTACATGACGAGATACAGGGCAAAGAAAATGTTGAGAGTAGTAATTAGGATGCGTCTGTACTTAGGGATTGCCCCCCCTCACTAATCATTGAAGCATCAGTCAGAAATTGATCAAAGTCTTCATGTTTTTTCTTATTTCAGATGTGGTGTAGTTGAAGAAGACTGAGTGAACCATGGCACAGTTCCCCACCACATTCACAGGTCAGTATGTGTGTAAAAATAAGCTATGGGTTTGATGAAAGCTGTGCATAAAACTGCTTTTTAACCACAAGAACTGAAAAACAATTCTGGGAAGAAACTGCAGTATAAAAAAAATTTAGAGTCCTTTATTATAATTTGTAAAATCAGATGGATGTGACAGCAGCCTGAGTCAGGTGTTTGTAAACCACACAGTGTGAGATTTATCAGACCATAAACAGATTTGTGGTGGTTATACAAAAGATTGTGCCTATTTTCCTCTGCAGGATCAAAATGACCTTCTTGAGTCATAGTTTATCACAGCCAGGCCTCTGCAACAGGTAGCTGTGGCTGAAGTTAATGCTAGCATCTCTGAGTTGTGGTAGACCTGTAGGAAAAACAGTCATTTCTGCGATGTAAGCACAGAGACATGAATTAAAATAACAAATAAAAGAGAACATTTTTAAATGTTTTTTTTTTTTTTTTTTCTCTTGCCATTTCTAAAAACATAGACTGTGCATTAGGGGTGACATGAGATCTTGCAACCCCCCCAAAAAACCCTGTGTCATGATTTTGTCTGGTGAATTGTCCCCACCATGTTAAATGGTTTGTGTGGCATCAGTTTAAACAGACGTGTCAGACATTAGGACCAGGCAGCAAAGTCACTCAGGCATGCTGTGAAAGCTGCTTCCTGTGAGAGGAAGATTTCCTGTTGTGCATTTATCTAAAACAGAACAGACCTAATGCCATCTCACCAGGGGATCTGTCAACTTTGAAACGGATACAATAAAGTTTGGCTCTCTTGAATGTGTTTGAGTTGAGAGAAGAGGAGTAGATCAGACTTTGAATCGGACTGTACCATTCAGTAAGAGTCCCCCCTCCTGCTCTCCATGCAAGCTGCCCATCAGTGTGAGAAACACTTACCTGGGATGAAAACGAGGATTCATTCTTATACTGAGAGTTTCCACAGTTCAGACTCTCAAACATGTCAGAGCTCATCAGTTTAATCCTCATTATCTCTCTTTTCTTTGGTGTAATTTTAGGTAGAAATGTTTGTTTGAGTTTTCATTGAGGTTTTTTAATGTGCTGTGGTGAAATCTTTTCATTAGAAATCAGAGAAAAATAGTGATTTATTAGGAAGACAAAATAAATTTTTAAAAAGTCTTTTTAATCTCATTGTACATGTGTATAGTGACAAACAATAAATTCTATTATATTCTAATAAAAAATCCAGTAAACTCTTTTTGTTATGACTGATAAATAAGTTAGAAAACTTTACTTTACAGAGAAGTTAGAAGCTGAAGCATCATTCTAACGTCTGAAGAAACTGATGAGGAGTCAAAAAGCAGAGATAGCTGCCAGTTGAGTTTGTTTTTTCTTAAAATCAATGTTAAAGTGTTGCCCTGTCTCAAACTCGTGGACCCAGGATCCTGTCTCGTCCTGTCTCCTAACATCACTGTGCTTCCATTGTTGAAAAAGCTGATATTTAACCCTTTAAAGGGGTTAAAGTAAAAACACTTTCTGAGTCAGTGTTATTTATTAAAAATGTAAATCAAAAAAGGTCAGTTCCACAGGATGCACTTGTTAATTGGACTTCAAGAAAAGCTCTGCTCTGAGTGGCTCAGTTCGGGACTATAAATAATTTAGCTTCTGATTTACTTGGTGGAGAACTAATGCAACTAAGTGGGAATCAAGCTGAGCAGAGCACTGAACATTAGACCGCAGTGGGAGTCGTACTCCATGAGAAGTCATCAAGTCGGCTCTCATTCACATTGTTTGGGTCATTTTGATCACCGCTTTGCTGAACCTTTTCTCACTCCAACTATTGTGTGATTGATCAGAAGTTGTTGTGGGCGTGAGCTTTAATGGAGTTTATTTGCTTCTACTTCTCGGCTGAGAAGCAGCTGACCGAGGCTGTGAGAAAATACAGCTGTTCCAGCACAACTTATAAACCTATGAAGTGAAAAAGACCATGCAGCTTTACGTTGGTTTAATAAACACTTCTGATCACGGTAAGGGAAGCAAAATTCTGTCCAAGGACAGGAGAGTTGAGAAGGCGGTGGGAAGAAACTCATTTTAACGCTGTAGGAGGAGGGAGGAGCTTCCTGGGAGCTCTGGTCTGACTATGAAAGGTGTGTGTGAAAATGAACATCCTGCAACCACGTGACCACAAACCAACTTGACTTCTTATACATTATGAAGGAGCCTTAATAGATTGACTAATTACTCTGACAGGAGAATAAAACTCCCTTGTTTTAGGTTTGATACATCTCATTATCATCAAACTGAAACTGTTAGAGAACATGTTTCAACTTAAAGAGGAGTTTATGTATGATGTATTATTCTCATTCAGTTAATGATTTACATTTAATTTCCCATGTCAGTTAGATCATGCAGTGTCTGACTGTGTCTGATTGTGCTCTCTGTCCTAAATCTGCCTGCAAGAACTGAAACTCATGACTAATACATTTTTCCCATTCCACCCTTTTCACGCCTTCTGTGTCTAGCTTTATCTTGGCCTTTCAGATTTGAACCATTTACGAATGTGTGTGTGTGTGTGTGTGTGTGCGTGTGTGTGTTAGGTCCAGATGTGTTTCAGATTTCCGTGGATGAGAGAGCCAAACATGATCAGCAGTTTCACAGCCTCTCTCCGACTGCTGGGGGTTACATAACAGGTACAGGTCACTCATTCAGACACCACACCTTTACAGTAACGTGTGTGTGTGTGTGTGTGTGTGTGTGTGTGAGGGATATGGGCATCAGACATGTGTCACAGGACTTACTGTTGGCTAAATGAGGAAGTTCTTGTTCGTGTCTCAAATGTCTTTGATGCTTCATCTGTCTTTCAGGAAACAGAAAATAAAGTAAGAAATTAAACTTTTTGGGAAAAACAGCAGATTGCAGCTAAGTGCTTGTAACTTCAGAATGTTTTAGTTCAACAGTAGAACTGTTGTGAGAAGGTATTAAAACAGCCAGCGCTCAGGAACCTTTATGTTTAGGAGAACCATTTCAGCCTACAAAATGTGAATTTTCGGGTGGATTTGGAGATGTGTAAGTTGCATAAACAAGATGGAGACCAGGCGAACAAACTTTCCCTCAGCAGTAAAACTGATCACTACATTTTAAACACATTTTAGTGAAAAGCTGAGCCTTCTGTAGCAGATTCTGGTCATGGAATGATGGGAAGATATGCACACAGTTAGTCATCATATCAGTTATATATGAAATAACTTCTTTTGAAAACTGAGTTTGTATCATTAGTCATTCTACTGCAGAAATGTCCTGCACACATTGCAGAATGTTTGGACAGGTCAGTGGCAAAATACATTGATTTCTTTTGAAAAATTATAAAGAAAAATGACTCAGATTAATTTTGTCTTTAGAGCAGCAGGTTGTAGACCCGTCTTAGAATAAAACCATTGTTTAAAGGACACGTTTTATATATATATATATATATATATAAGATTTTTCAGGACCATTGTTTATTTTAATAATAAATTACTGATACTGGAAACAGACTTCCTTTTAGTAGTTCTTTTTCTTTTTAGATGTTTGTTGTCATGTCGTATCTCACTGCTGTGTTTTCTGACAGGTGACCAGGCCAGAAACTTTTTCCTTCAATCAGGCCTGCCCCCGCCCATTCTTGCCCAAATCTGGTGAGTCACATTGACAGTCTAGCAACATGTTCATCAATTGTCTTAATTTATAAGCCTCATGGGGAAGAAAGATGAAAAGCTTCTGCTTTAAAGAAGGTTTACAACAGTGACTCTCACAGTTTGGATTGTCACAATCGGAGCGATTTGGTTGACAAATAATTGTCATTCAGATAATCGTTTAATTTTCACACACTTGCGATCTGCAATGGAGTACATGAAATAATTGCTTTGACAGAAAATCTGCTGTAAACCTGGTTATGGGTGCAGCTTCCAGTGTAATAAAACAGGTAGTTGTCCAAACAATGGAAAGAACACACACACACACACACACACACACACTTGCTATAAGATTAAATATTAAGAGCAACAAGGAAACTTAGAAAAAGAGTAATGAAGCTGTTTATATTGTGGTATTTAAAAGTTTTCAGATAATTGAAGTTTCTTGTGTATAATTAGGGCTCTGGCTGATATGAACGGTGATGGCCGTATGGATATCCACGAGTTCTCCATCGCCATGAAACTCATCAAACTCAAACTCCAGGGTCACCCTCTGCCCCCAGCGCTCCCCCCCAGCATGAAACAACCTCCGCTACCTTTACCCCCACAGACTGGCTTTGGTAAGACACAGAACACATCAGGATCCTGACCTCACAGTGCATCTGTACATGCAGGAAATTACTCAGGCCACATTTTTCTCAAACCATGTACATGTACTTACATTTGAGTACTTGCCCATACAGAGTACCAATGCAAGTACTAATAGTGACATGGGAGGCACCATGAGAAATAAAAAAAGAACACACAATGGTAAAAAAAGAGCAAATATTATTTGTTTTACATGTAACTTGTGTCATAAATCACATCAGCAGCACTCACATACTTTGAGGTAAATGTTTTTATTACTTTATATGACCTAAAAAAGCTACAAAGTGAATATTTTAGACGTGTAGACACACACAGGGGACACACAGAACGACCCTCTCCTCTCCTCTGCACCTCTCTGTCTTTAAATGAAAAAGATTTTGAGCCACGTGCTGAAATTTAAACCAAGGCATTTGTACATCGCCTTGAAAAAGCTGTTAAAGTGATGTAGAGTTTTCTGTCATTAACATATTTATGATAAAATATATTCGGCATGCGTCTTATAAGGTTGGGCGATTGGATGAATTTATCGACCATCAACAATATTTGAGCCATTCAACAATCGTTTTTTTAAGAGTGAATTTTTATTTTTTGCCTACACTCCCCCACTCCACCCTCCCCCGTGTGCCACCAAGTGCAGCGCTGATTTATTCGAGAAAGAAAGAGAAGCGTATGTTCGGAAAACACTTATTAGAACAGTAACCACAGTGGTGGGAAGGGAAACAAGACTGGCTTTTTTTAAACCAGTATAACTGTACTTCCAGTTCAGTGTTTCTGTCTTACAAACTCTGCTAGGTGGGAAATGACAAATATCAAATTAAACAAAAACTAAACTATAAAAATAACCTTCTCCTGCAGAGAACGTGCACTTCGCTGCTGTTGTTGGTCTTCTACTGAGCGATTTGGTGCAAACAAAATAAATAAATGACTGAATATTTCCCCCAAAAAATGATACTTCTCCTATTGGGTGACTGGAGTTTAAACTGAGTGGCTAAGAAAAGCATGCCTTAATAAGCTTTGCAAAATTTAAGGAAACAGCATCTGTTACGGCGTAATAAATGTCAGAAGCAGCAAAAATTACTGTGTTTATTTTGGTCATTGAATGCTGCTTTTTTTCTCCGTCACGTGTATCGTCTGGTCAAGTTATTTTCGGCGTGAAAAGCGCAGTTTTGAATGGATTTCTGACACATTTTATGGTGAGCCAGGACCCAGCGTTTTTTGCGTGACTTTTTAGCCAGACGCGTGGTGAAAGTGGCGATATATGGCTCGCATGGCTTGCCATATCAGCAGGTTGCGCAGGTTGTTACCAACATTGCCAGCGGTGCCAAAGACGCATTCTGAAGGCGTGCTTGTGGCTGGTATGCACAGATATTTTCGTGCCATTTGAGATGACAAAAAAAGTCCCAACATCACCTGTGTGAATATATCGCCCATCGTCATTTGTTGGACTGACAAAAATCAGTAGAAAAAAGTTAACATATCGCCCAACCTTAGCGTCTTATAAATAAAGTATGTGTGACTCTGATTCTGTCAGACTCCACCACATGTCACTGATAATACTAAATGCTGTTACACTTCCTATAATTACTTTGAAAATGTGAATGAAAACTCTTTGAACTTGGCATCTTGGTGTGGTTTTTTTAGATGTTTTATCAAATTGCTTGTGTTGAAGGTGCTAAATTTAGTCTCTCCTCATGAGGACTTCTGCAGTCCACTGTACTGTTGTGACCATTGTTCACCTTGAAGTCCCCCCCCCATGGCTGACGTTGCTCCAGAAGGCTGCTGGAAAGTGGCAGCAACATACTTCCTGTGAGCTTTATCTGACGAGTGCTTGTTGCTAGTTGGGAACTAAAGTAAAGTGGTGTTGGTTCTGTGCAATCAGGACACTTTTTTGAAGATGAGGATGGGTACAGGTACACAGAATCAGAACCGATACCAAATACTGAGATATTGGTGCATCCCTAACATGAAACGTAACTTTGTCTTGTTTATAAAATGTCCCTGGTAAAACACAGAAGTCTGATCCCAGACTGAAGTTGTCTGATTATTACATCTGCACTGTTTTCCTCCAGGCATGCCCCCCATGGCTCCCATCCCTACTCCAATCCCAGCTCCTCTGCCGGGCGTGCCTCCGCTCCCCCTGCCTCCTGTTCCTGTCGGGGTGTCCCCCCCTCTCGTCTCATCTGCACCACCTCCCCTTCCGCAGCCCATTGCCAACGGAGCTCCTCCCACAGCCATAATGCCACCCATCCCAGGCTTCCCCCACCCAGGTAAGACTTTCTTTGTGTTCTGTCTCGTTTCTAAGCTGCCGTTTACATAATAAAAGCTTTGCACACAGCAGTTTAGTCCTGTCCTTGAAGCTTCTCCTTTCTGCCTTTCTCAGCTCCTCCTGTGAACAAACTGTCTTCGTTTAATCGTTCCAGCACCAAGCTACAGAAAGGCTCATCATTTGATGCTGCTGGGTAGGTCACAGAATTCAAGATGCCAGTTGAAATCATACATTGTCAGATTTTTTGTCTTCTGATAAAATCCTGACAAGCTGTTAGCTTCTTCAGCTGGTTGTGTCTCTTAACTTTGCAGATTTATCTGTAACTATAGGCTGAAGCATTACTGGAGCATTTTGTTTGTGTTTTGCCATTTCCCAGGGCTCAACCCCCCTCAGACTGGGCAGTTCCTCAGTCCTCCAGGTTGAAGTACAGACAGCTTTTTAACTCCCACGACAAGATGATGAGTGGATACCTCACTGGTACTTACACACATTCACATGCTTATTTGCCACCACCAAAAGCTGGATGCCCTGTGTTTGTGTGTGCGCGTGTGTTCATTTCTGTCTGTTAGCAAAATATCTCTTGAACCACTGGACTAATTTTAATGAAACTACAACCCATTAACTTTTGGAATCAACCACATTTAAGATGTTTGCCACAGCTAATTGACCTTAAAAATCACAAAAGTGGCTATAAAAGTCATAGTGTGAACGTCACATTTTGTGACATCACATAATGGCTGAAACTCCATCACTGTACAACTTAAGATGATCGTAGTCTAAAACTCTGGCGTGAAAAGCGGCGGGTGATATGCATTCCTTCACGGAGTTCTAGGCTTTTTTATTTAGTTGTTTTCCACAGAATTTAAATGAACATTTGTCTCTATGTTTCATGTGTGTCTCTGGTTTAGGACCCCAGGCACGCACTATCCTGATGCAGTCCAGTCTTCCTCAGAGTGAGCTGGCCACGATATGGTCAGTAAATTAAAGACAAATCTTAAAAACAAAACAAAAAACCCTACATATATGAACTGTGTTTGATTTTATTCCTTGAAGGAGTTTATCAGACATCGACCAGGATGGAAAGCTAACAGCTGAGGAGTTTATCTTGGCTATGCACCTCATAGATATGGCTATGTCAGGGTTACCGCTGCCTCCAGTGTTACCACCAGACTACCTCCCACCAACGTTCAGGTAAGTACCAGTCAGCACGAGAAGTTGTTCATGGTACCTATGCAAGTTAAGATATGTTGACATGTTTAGTTAATGTTTAAACTAAACTAAGCGGTGTTGAAAGTTTCGATAGTAATAATCTTTGTGTGTTGAAGGCGTGTTCGAAGCGACAGTGTTCAGTCAGACCAGAAGAGTGTCCAGGAGGAGATGGAGGAGGAGGCTGAGAGCAGCGAGGAGAAGAAATTACCAGGTGATTTCTTTCATTTCAAGTCTGTTCCTGACAAAATATTAGTGGTCAAACAGGAAGTGAGTGTTCCTCAGCTCATCAAGCTGGATTTCTGCCTCAGATTGGATCAATGCCATGCCCACTCTTTGCACAAGTAACTCCTTGAATATTTCTGCCTGTTAGCTGTTGTATTACTTTACAGAAATCCTAGTAACTGGCAAGATGTCTGTAGTACCACGATTTTTAGTTGTTTTTTTGTGTTTTTAAAATAGAATTAACAAATTAAATGAGTTTTATGAATTTCCTTCCATTCCCTGATAAACAGCACTTTTTATTGAAATGTTTGCAACGCAGAAATTAAAGTTTAAACTCCTTGAAGCATTGTGTCACCTGCTGCTTTGCAGACCTTAGTTTTATGCAAAGATTTTGTGCGACCCATTGGCGCTCCAAGTATGTGTTGGGGGTGACTCTCAGCTACCACCACACCAGAATTTAGTTCAATATATATATAAAAATAACAGTGTTGTTGCCATTTTTGTGTTTGCTAAGGGCAATTACCTGTGGCAGCCATCTCAAGTGTGATTAAAGTCCCACGCTGTGTTTGAAATCTTCACTCATTCATTACACCATGGTCATTATATCGTGGACTATATAGGAGATGGGGAAAAGTGCACTTTTTTTCATTTTGAGCACTACTTGAGTTGACTTCACAGATATGTGCTGAGTATTCTCAGTCAGGCGTTGCATAAATAAACAGCAACAAGATATGCTGGAATACATGTTGAATCTGAAGCGATGGACAACATAATTTAGCTGGTTTAGGCTGAATAAATCAGCAACTCTGAAAAATCACAATAATGAGCCGCAGACATTTGTATTAGCCTTGATTAGCCTGCTATGTTGGCTCACACCGCAATGAATTGTGGTCCATTTCCACTGATGTAGTGTCCAACCTCTGAGGACAGGAATACAGAGCACCACCTTTCCTGCTTTTAGGCCAACAACATCTTATGCTAAGAAAGAACAGTCTTATAACTGTTTTCATCAAACCTTGTAAATGAAATTATACAGAATCTTATGCAATATTGGGGAATCTCGTGAGATTGGAATATGGAATATGTGTTGAGGATTTTAGCTCAATCTTTGTCAAATTGACTGAGTTAGACATTTTTTTTTGTTGGCTAATGTCTGTTATCTACGGTGGTCATCTTAAATTGGGATGATTCTGAAAGGTAATCAGTTGTAGATGCAGATCCAGTGATTATTTTTAGTTTCATTAAAACCCATGCAGTGGTTTATTAAATATTTAGCTAACAAACAAACAGACAGTTATAGAATTGCCTGCCTTTTTAAGGCAATATATGATGAAGAAGGAAGACTCAGGAGGAGATGATCTGAGATAAACTGCTTTAGTTTTTACATATATGGAAGAATAGTGTTCAGCTCCACAAGGAGAAAACTCTTTGCTTGTTTTGGGGAATATCAGCAGCTTTGTGTACCAATAATATCATCAGTCTGTAAGATGCAGGAGTCCTCTCGGGTCTTCAGCACGCTGTTTTCAACACAGGGATGTTTTTAAATAAAGAAGCACTGATACATTTGTAGTGTTTTATCTTTTGAATAATTTGCTTTAAAGGTGGTTGTTTTTATATTTGCTCACTGTCACACCTCAGTGACTTTTGAGGATAAGAAGAGGGAAAACTTTGAGCGAGGAAACCTGGAGTTGGAGAAAAGACGCCAGGCTCTTCAGGAGCAGCAGAGAAAAGAGCAGGAGAGGCTGGCTGCACTGGAAAGAGAAGAACTGGAGAGAAAGGTAATCTGTACTGATAATGTTGATTACTCATGTTCATACTGTTGCATTTCAAATTGGTTCTAACTTATGGTTTCAGTCATAAACTTCTATATGGCTTTACAACAGCTAATCTCCTGTGTCTAGAAGTTCTTCCCACTGTTAAAGGACAAATATTGAACTAGCATCTTTCTGTTTCAGGAGCGTGAGCGTCTGGAGCAGGAAAGAAGGCGACAGCAGGAACTTGAGAAACAGCTGGAGAGACAGAGAGAGCTGGAGAGGCAAAGAGAAGAGGAGAGGCGCAAAGAGATAGAAAGGAGAGAGGTAGAAGGGACAATTACAGTGATTCCCAGCTTTCTGTGTTTGAACAGAAGCTGCTGCAGAGCTGGGGCTGATTTTAAAGCCCCTCACAGCTCACAACTACTCTGTGAATCTTAGTGTTAAGAGGAAAAAAGCCTAAATTATATCCCTTTTATGTAATGTAGTGTATAACATTTTTAAATTAAATATTTATAACCTTTTTTAATTGGGATGTTATGTAAAATAGAAGTTTAAAAACAGAATGCAATGATTTGCAAATCTCAACAACCATTATTTTATTCACAAAGAAAAATTGTAAACATATCAAATGTTAAAACTATGAAACTAACATTTTTTTTTTTATTTTTTCAATTTTATGGCAGCAACATATCAGATAAGTTAGGACAGGAGCATCAAAACGCTGTAAAAGAAAGTGTTACAAATGTGAAACAGCTGGAGGAGCATTTTGAGACTAATTCTGTTAAATAGCCAAAGGTCTGTAAGAGGCCCTGGTATAAAAAGAACATTTTAAAGAGGCCAAATATCTTAGAAGTAAAGCTGGGCAGATATTTACCGGTCTGCGAAAGAGTCCTCCAAAATAATGGAACAATTTCAGAATAATTCTTCTCAATAGAAAATTAAAAAGTCTTTGACTATCCCATCATCTACAGTTTGTAATATCATCAAAACATTTATTGAATCTGGAGGAAACTCTGAGCTCAAAGAACAAGGCTGAAAGTCAACACTGGGTGATCTTGGGGCCCTCAGGGGCAGCTGCATTAAAACCAGGTCGGATTCTGTTCTGGACATCCCTGCATGGACTCAGGGACACTTCAACAAGTCACTGTCTGTAAACACAGCTCACTGTGTCATCCACAAACGCTGCTTAAAGCTCTATCAAGCAAAGAAGAAATAACATGAGCACCATCCAGACACACTGCTGTCTTCTGAGGCAAAGCTCATTTAAAATTAAGGCAAATAGGAAAGCTTTTTTATGGTCAGACCAGTCAAGGGACCATCCATCCTGTTACCAATGCAAAGTTCTAAAGTCTGCCTCTCTGATGGTATGGGGGTACGTTAATGCCTCTGACACGGGCATTAACACATCTTGAAAGTCACTATCAATGCAGAAAAGTATCCACAGGTTTTACCCAGATGATGTATTTTCAGTGAAGACGATGTTTAACCACAGACTGCATCCATCCTAACAGCATGGCTTCATCGGTGAAGAGTCCAGACCTCTCACCGATGGAAAACATTTGACACATCATAAAACTGAAAATCCAGGACAGCTAGAATCCTCCATCAGACTAGCATGAAACAACTCCAGCAGCTGCTCTCCTCAGTTTCTCAATATTTACAGACTGTTGTTAAAAGAAGAGGGAATGTTTTATAGTGGGAAACATAGGCTTTAAAATTTCATCCTACCTTATTGTTTGCCTTTAAAAAGTGGTACAATTTCTGTTTAACATTTGATATGTTTATTGTGTTAAATTGTGATCAAAATATGGGTTTATGGGATTTGCAAATGATTGCTTTCTGTTTTTATTTTACACATAAAGTCCCACGTTTTTGGACTTGGGGCTGTTTTTGTGTGTGACCTTGAGTTCAGCTGCAGTACTTTATGCTGTAATGCAGTGTTATGCTTTTGTATCTGTGTTCCAGGCTGCTAAGAGGGAATTAGAGCGCCAGCGTCAACTGGAGTGGGAGAGGCAGCGTCGCCAGGAGCTTCTGACTCAAAGAAACAGAGAGCAAGAAAGTATAGTCCTGCTCAAAGCCAGAAAGAAAACCCTGGAGTTTGAACTGGAAGCTTTGGTAATTTCAATAAAGTGTCACAGTTCACACTATAAACAAGAGAATCTTGTACTTATCTGTAAAATGGAGTCCTATTTGGAGAACTGAGTATTCCCCCTTTAAAGTACGCATCTAGTGTTAAGTGTTGTCAGATGAAATTTAACAGAGTGATCCATCAACAAGCTATAAAGACATAACTAACAAGAGCATCTTATCAGAAAGGTACCAACCTGCACAAAGAAAAGTGTCAAAGAAGAATTACATCAAGTGAAGAAACAAGTGGGCAGAGACTACCCGCTAGTCTGATTTCTATATTCTGTCTCCAGAATGACAAGAAGAACCAGTTGGAGGGCAAACTGAAGGATGTTCGTTTTCGTTTGTCAGCTCAGCGCAGAGAGATGGAGCAGACCAATCAGACCAGAGAAACACGCATAGCTGAAATCACACAGCTACAGCAACAGCTACAGGTACACAACACACACACAAAGCATTAACACACCTTTAAAACCTGTTTGCATTGAAAGGATTCGATGTGGATATTTAATCTGCTGTTTTTCTGCTTGTGTGCAGGAGTCCCAACAGTGGCTGGGGAGGCTGATTCCTGACAAACAGAATCTGAATGACCAGTTAAAACAGGTTCAGCAAAGCAGTCTGCACCGTGAGTACAACATGCACACTGAGGGGCAGACTCACTGACAGCACGTCTTTGTGACTACATTTTCCTGCATCAGTTGCACTCGCTTTTCGTTTTTTATGCGCCATGTAATAAAAAAAAGATCATACAGGTTTTGTATGGCATCTTAAATCTTTCACATGTTCTGACAAAATAATACAACTGAAATAGAAAAATGAAATCTGTTCGTCTTGTTTCTTCTCCTCATGACTCATGGCTGAATTAAACCAATTAGGCCGATTCATTTTCATGCTGTCTCTGTGTTCAGGCGACAGTCTGTCTTCGCTGCAGAAGGCCGTTGAGCAGAAAGAGAGCAGCAGGCAGCAACTCAGAGAGCAGCTCGATGCTGTGGAGCGAGAAACAAGAGCAAAACTGCTGGAAATAGATGCCTTCAACACACAACTGAAGGTAAATCAACAAGTCATGGCTGTCGCAGGTCATTTCCCAGTCACCGAACCAATAAACTAAACTACCAAACAAAATTTAATCTAACTGTAAAATAAACTTAAAATGCTGAGTCAAACATAAAAACATTAGACAAAATATCAAATATAAAGTTTAATTTATTTGCATTTTTTACTGAATGTATGTTTATATTATTTACAATGAAATGATGCTATTGTCCTTTTTTAATAATGAAAACAATATCAATAACTTGCTTCTTCCATGATTCTTAAAAAAGAAGTTTATAACTTACTCGTAGTTTTATTTCTAATATTTAACAGACATGCTTTGAAAGGATTTACAGGGTTTATATTTTTTAAAACCGATCAAACACAATGAAAACATGCAGAAAACCCTTCATCCTATTCAGTCTACTTTCTGAGAATATAACTAGAGATGCAGCAATAAAAGCAGAGAGTGAACAAAGTGGAGTATTTTTCATGTATGCACAGCCGACCAGTTACAACTGCTCATACTTACTTATTCAAACCTGGACTGCTTGCAATGTATTTCACTGGAGAGAACAATGAGCGGAATAACTTGGTCGAGCTAACTAACTGAAAATATCTTGGGTTTTTCAGGCATTCGGTCCGTCCAGTATTAGTGTTAAATAAGCCTTACAAGTAGGGATGTCCCAGTCCCATACACAGATTCAGACCGGTTTCAGTGTTGGGAATAGTTCCTTGTACTCCTTTAGTCAGACTAAAGGATCGTCTACATCCATGAGTGATTGAGTCTAACTCGGTCTCTTAATTAGACTTCAGATCGTCCTGATTTCAACCTCACTGTAACAGGTAATGACTGCTTGTCAGGGAAAACACTCTGAGTTGTATGACTGAATTATTTACTAATATCTGGGCTGATTCATAAATCATTCCTGTTTTGTTTAATTCTCTATTGTTAGGGTATCTGTGGCCTTCAGATAGTGTGTTTGGTGCCAACCAGCTAGAAAAGCATAACTGGTGCTCCAGTGCCTTTAATTTCCAGGCCTGTACATCACCACCCATACTACGACTTCTGCTGATGCAGCATAAAACCACAGGCTGTATTTGAGCGTAAGCTGAGAAATCCAGCTTCTCTGGAAGCAGTCAGTGAAAGAGGTCTTGATTGGTGTGCTGAGACGAGACTTGGGACATCCCTACGTACAAGTGATGTTTTGGATTTTTCATGAGCCCGTTGTAAAGATAAACTACTCATACAATGTATTAACTAGTCTGACAGAATAACTGGCCTGTTTGACAACTAGAAACTAATCTGAAATCTGTTAAAAACAAAAAATATAAATTGTTTTGCACTCGATAAAAAGCTTATTTTATACTTTGAAGCAAAGTTTTATGTTTATTCAACAAAAATAAAGTGCATGTTTGCTGTTGAGGTTATTACTAAAATTAATTCAGAAAATGGTCAGTTAGCTAATTAAACAACTAACTAACTTGGAAGTTGTATTTCAAAATGGTTTCTAATCTTAAATGATGTCCTGTCTCATTATTCATAAGACCCATTCTCACAGCTTGGTAGTTGACTGACTTGTGGAAAGGTTTCATATCTAGATCCCTGCATCTGTGTGTGTGTGTGTGTGTGTTGTTGCTAAGTTTGGAAACAAATAGCTATGTACAAAAACACCAAGTGATTTCTGCTTTGTGTAGTTTTCACCATTAAGAGGCTTTATTCCTTTCGAGCAGCCTGTTTTGTTCTCTGTTTGTATCCAGGACAATAAGAGTCCTGTGCTTGTTCCAATCAGAAAGAGAGGAGAAAGATACAGACCAGAGGAAGGGAGAAAAACAGGCAGATATAAACTGATTTTCTCAAGGCTAATCTAATCAGGTTGGCTCTCAGGATTATTTAGTGGAGGCAGCATCTCTCAGGGAGTTTGAAAAGCAGAAAAACGACACCAACTCTCGAACAGTTGTTGCCTGTTTCAGTCATGTCCTCCATAAAAGAGGTATATATCAGTCTTTGACTCTACTTCCTTCCTCCTCTCCACTGTCCTCTGTATAAACCGGGGCTTCTCATCTGAAATGCTTCCTTTTTTAATTTATTTTTCTTCCTACTGGCTGTCCTTGTTTATATTTTTTGTTTCTGCTCTCTCAATCTGCAATTCTCACAATCATTTTCTCCCTGTGTTATTCTTTGTTAAATCCACTTAATAAACCCCTCCTTCTATATTTTCTACTCCTTTTATTTACCTCCTACACTGGCCTTTTGCTGCCATGCCAGTCTCTGTGTGAGTTCTATGCCAACCACTGTGCCAGGATAGAAGCCCTGCGACGCCAGCTTGAGGAGGAAGAGAAAGGGAGACAGGTAGAGCACACTGCCGCTGCTGGAATGGGGTGGTACTGCAGTTGGGACATACTTTGTGACAATTATCAGGTTATATAATGCTGCTATTATTAGCAGAACTGAATCAGAGAGCAGTTTTTGTATTGAAATGTGAACTACAATGGTTGAACATTGTCAGACTACAAACCTGTAGTCACATTAGTGGGCTTTGATGTGTTTAACACCTGGGAGACAAGTATAACACTGATCTGCCCTAATCAGCAGAGACATCCTGATGGACTGATTGACCTTCTGTTTGTTCCAATGTTGCATAAGAAGCATGAACTGCTTTTTGCAGATCCTAAGCAAATGCTTAAGCTGCCAGTATCTCACTGGACTACAACTACTGGAGATGAGTCGACAAACAGCATTTACAAAAATGCTGTTTGCAAATGTCTGAAGTCATTCTCAGGGATTCTCAGTTTTCTTAAGTCACAGAGGCTTTCAGTCCTGTCACAATAAATAGTGCTATGAACTTTCTCTTAAAAGAGTCATTACAGGTGTCTCAAACAGGTCCCAAGCATGCCAGAACTGCCAGAAAACATGATGATCTATAATAATTACTGAAAAACTGGTCCAGTTCTTCTTGTCCTCGCTTCTGAAGTGTACGCCAATGGATTAAATCATGAACATGAGGGCAGCTGTCGAGGTGGGTACAGAGTGGGCCGAGGCAGGTGTGATGTGGGTGGAGGAACAAAATAATGTGCATGGCCTAGAGTACAGTTAGTAGAGAACGGTGCACACAGAAAAAGCTGGCTGCACAGCTTGTTGGTCACTTGGTCACAGAAACACAACAGAATTCAGTGAGACTCGGACTGAAAATGTGCTGATTTTCTTGGACATTTTGAGTCTCCAGCAGTCACAGCCCAGTGAGATAAGGCCTCTAAAATTCATTTAATGGCAAAACATTTGTGACTCTGTACAGATCAAAGTTACTAATAACCAAAATTTAAATATAAATAAAAAATATGGAAAAAAAATTCTGGTACCAAAAATATGACAAATATTTTTAAAGGTTATTTAGAAGTTGATGTAATTTTCTGAAATAATAATGTTGTAACGTGGTTCAATCAAAACAACAGTTGCAGAAAGATACCCTGTCTACAGCTGTTTAATGGATGAAATAAGACACCTAACTTCACTCTACCTCTCACTTATTAGCAAGTCTGCACATGAGTTGGTACACTAATTATACTCAAAACTCCTTGGGACACATTATTTCTCTAAATGAGCAAACATTTCTTAGCATGAGAGCTCAGACTAGCACACATAGCAAACTGAATTTTACACACAGAACTAAAAAACACTTTTATCTAACACCGACTCAGGACAAATAAAAAGAAAATAAAAGAATCTTTAGTCTTTTTGCAGTAAAAGTAAGAACTGAGCTTCTGACAGCTCCAACCTGTTTTTATCATTTATCATTGAGTCACAAGATTCTTTCTTCTTATGAGTCATGATCAAATATTTTCTTGTCTTTTCATACTTGGGAAAATATTATGCTAACAGCTGCATAATACAGCTGCTTCAAGGATACAGATAAATTGGCAAAAGTTCAAAAATGGATCATTCGTTGACAGCGAGTCTTATAATCCGGTGGACCCTATAGTGAGGAAAATATGGTATCATATTTGCACATCTCAGATAGTAGAATTGACCAGCAAAGCTGATGTGTTTAATATTGAATGCGGACTAATCAGATATAGAGTTATATTACGTGGCACATATAGACTCAAGTTGTCCATTAAAAATCATCAGATTCATTAGAGAGAGTTCTGAATCACTTTCCTGCTGGAAAACGTTGGCCAGTACTTTCAGACTGATCAGATTGTGTACATACAGACTGAAACCTACACTGTGTTTGCTTGTGTCTGTTGCACGTTGTTTGTTTGTGTGTGTGTGTGTGTGTGTGTGTGTGCATTGTATGCATCTGTGTATTTCAGCACCAGGAGCAGGGACAGCTGCAGGAGTGTTTATCAGCTGTCAGAGTTTGTCTGGCTCGGCTAGACTTCGTTATAAAGGTCCACATAAAACCCCAACCTCCCCTCTTTCATTTTAGTCTCTATCTCTTCTCTCTGTCTTTGATCTTCTTCCCTTTCTCAGCTACTTTTCTTTTTTTAATTACTGATTTCACACACTGTTGTAGCTGCTGTTTTGCCAAGCTGGTTGAAGCTTAGCTTGCAAAGCTTCTACAGGAAGTATCTCACTGACCTGCCTCTTTAGAGACTAGCTGGTGACTCAAACTTCACTCAGTGTTGTTAAAAAATTCAGCAAATTTTCAGTTTCACAGAATTCTGAGTGTTTGGGACCAGCTAGCTGTTTGGTTGCATTTTGCGCAGCTAATTTTTGAAACTGACAGCCTATTTTCATGTACACAGTTTGCAAAAGTGTATTGTAGGCCATACACGTTATTCTGTGGACCACATCATACCTGCCTCAGCTCGCTTATACCCACCTTTGCAGCTGCACCAAGGTTTATACATTTTCTATACTGGAGTACAGTTTTGAAATAAAGATGGACAAGATTGGACCAGTTTTTTTTAATTGTTTAATCATTATGTGCTTTTTAGACCTGGACATGTTTTCTGTCAGAGAAGAGCTCCAGTGCAGGTGTCAAAACACAGCTTTTTGCTTTCTTGAGATGGGTTTGAGATGCCCACAACTATTCTGACTATTTTGACAGAACATTAGCTGCACAGAGTTTTAGAACATGTTCAAACTTCAAGTGACAAGACTGAGGCTCTGTGACTCAAGCAGGTTTCAAGAAATTGAGAACCCTCCACAACGTAGCGTGACGTTCTGGAGAGTCCCTTTGTGAATGCCGTTCTCCAACTAGTCCCAGCCCAGTGAGATACCACCTTAATCTAACACTGTAGGTCAGATTATTAGGTGTCTCGATTACTTCACGCCTTTGCTAGGCTTGGATATTTGCTCAAACACTTCATTGTAGTCATGCCACACCTAGAGTGATGTTTCAGTGATGCCAGAAGCAGCTAGGAGAGATGTTTCAGGCTGCTTTATGTGGGGGAATTTGTGTGTCTCTGTTGTCTCATATCTCATTCACTTCCTGTTTCAGGTGATTTGGACTTTTCTGTCTCTCAGTCTCTTCCCTCTCGTTGTTTTGCTTGTCTCTAATGGTTGCCTCACGTTGGATGTTTGGCTGAAACACAGCAGCTGCCCTGTGTTGTTGTCGTAACCGAGTGTTTTTTTCTAACGGCACAGATGGTTGTCATGACTACACAGAACTCCCCCACGTCCCCTACAGAATCCCCTTTCTTTCCTTTACCTCCTCGACCCCCTGCCTTTATTTCTTTATTCCTTTAAACTCATCCCACAAAAACAGTGAGTGCCTTGTGCAAGCTCCTCCCCTTTCGCCTTCTACCAGCGTTCTGCATTCTGGGCTTTGTCTGTGCTAAAGCCCCCCTCCAGTGACATCCCTGCCCCTTTACCGTACTGGGCAAAAGTCAATCATTTTTTCTTTGTCTTCATATTTTGCCTCTAAGAGTCAGACTTTCTTGTAATCTTTTAAAGTACATTTGATCAGTAGTTCTTTGGTCCTTCTTGTTTTCTTCAGACAGTGGCTGTTTTAAAAAAGTGCAATGACTGGATTGACTGGACTGAAAAGTATTGGAGGGAAAGCATCCAGTGTTCAAAGAAAAACTCACACAAAGATGGGGAATTATTGTCTTCAGATCATTTTATAAGATACCAAGAAATAATGTCTCTTTTGATGCAAAAAAGGAAAAACAAGAGTGTTTACAACTTTTAGGCAGTACTGTATGTGTAAGTA
The DNA here is from genome assembly GCF_001649575.2 of Kryptolebias marmoratus. Classification (NCBI taxonomy): domain Eukaryota; kingdom Metazoa; phylum Chordata; class Actinopteri; order Cyprinodontiformes; family Rivulidae; genus Kryptolebias; species Kryptolebias marmoratus. The sequence goes on along the minus strand of NC_051451.1, from coordinate 2,643,665 downwards.
TTATTTTGTTTGTCACATTTTTTGGGAATTACATTGAGATATTCTTGATTATGCATTAAAAAAGAAATCCACTCTCAGTACTATTGAGCCAGAAACACAAACTGCTTTAAACTTCCAAACAGACACAATAAGATGGAACAGAGACTGCATCCTTTCTGTCTGCTCAGTAATCTCATGCAAGATTTGGTTTTCATGACTAAGTTCAATATTCATTCTGAATATTTGTACTTAGATGTGAAACGTTTCCTGAAAACTGACGAAAAAATCTGTAAATCTGCAAATCTGAGTCTGGAAAAGTTTGTAATTTTAAAATGGAAAACCTGTAGAAACCAGTGATAAGGGAAACTCTATTAAAAAAAGCCTCATCAAGTCAGAATATATCAGTTCAGATATAAAGACTGAATCAAGGCTGCAGAGCATCACCACGTCTCAGGTGTAAAACCAGAGTCCAACCCAACTGCAGTCAAACATTTACGACAGAAATCACCAGCAAACTGTCCAATGATCAACTTTTCATTTCCATTTGTTGTCTTATTTTAATCTAATCCCTCCCACATACATAATTACCCAGATTTAATGAATTGTGAAACTGACTCCCTAACATAAGAGGAATTGTTCCTGCTAGTTTGCCTGAACATCTGACAGCAGCCAAGAAATTAATTTATTATAAATGTGGAATTTATTTGTTTTGTCCAGGTCTGGACTAGTATGGAGAAAATAAAGAGTTTTGGAAAAACATTTGTGCTTCCAAATTTTCTTACCAGTTGAATTTTGAATATTGAATAAAAAGCAGCATTTCTAAAAGTTGCTCAAATGGACACCATTAAGCATTTATCTGACAAACACGTACAGACCCATTTATAAAAGAAAGAAAATCCATTCCACAGATTGGAAGAATTTAATCTGATTTGCTTGTTGAGAAAGTTTTATAAAATTCTGATTAAAAGATATTTTGTCTTGACAAAAAAACTTTCATGTCAAACCTTTTCTCAAAAAAGAGAAACAGAACAGAGCAGTATTTTAAGGGGTAGTAGATGGTTGTTTATCCACAGAAGACGCATTGAAAAGGCAATAAAAATGTTTGTTGTTGTTAGTTGGGGCAGTCCCACATTCTGTAATTTGGCATGTGCATACAGGTACTACCAGTAATGGATTGTTTGTACCACTGAAGCATTTGCAGTAAATATACAGATGTTCGGACACAAGAATGACTCAAAAACTGACAGAAAATCTGAAAATTTGAGTCGGGAGAAAATGTAACACCCTTGTGATGAAATGTCAAACATTTATTAGAGGTTGGCCGTTGGAGTTTCTCTAAGGACAGCTGATGGCCAATATCACTGAAAAAGAATAAAAAACTAAACTGTCCGCTACAGTGAGCTGCTGCTGCATCTTCAGTGTGCTCAGGCATGGCCAATTACTGATTGGTTGAAATGTGGCAAATAGCTGATTAAATGTGTCAGCCAAATATTCCTTCTCCCTGTCCTTACTGGACTTCCTGCTTGTGACTGGATGAAATCTGGATCAGATTTTAACAGGAAAAAGCTGCTCGCTTGCCTTGTCTTAAACCAGCATCTTGCTGGGCTGCGACTGTTGTGACTAGTTTGCAAGCGGCGTTAATTAAAGAGATTAAACTTTTAAGAAGTTGCCATGGTTACTAGCAGAGGCATTCGGAGCACCCAGTATTGCAGTGGAAGGGGCGGAGCTTGCCTTGATCACCCGACTAATGTATACATGCTGCTGCTGCTGATGTTGATGTTCTGTGTGTTGTCAGTGGTAACCCGTAGCAACCAGCCCTTTGATCCCACTTTACCCTCATTGCTGTTCCTTCCTGTATCCCATGATGCTTTGCAGGAGCTGCGAGAGATCCACAGCCGGCAGCAGAGACAGAAGCAGAAGCAGCTGGAGGGAGACACACACACACAGACACACATGCTCTCTCACATGCAAACGCTGAGCGATAGAAAGTCTGCTGAGCTGCAGGAGAGCGGGTAAGGACTAAACAAGTGGATGAAGACTCATCTGTCAGTGTCCAGCTAGAAATAAGTTGATCTAGATGAAGTTTTTCTGTCGACCTGCAGCTTGTCGTCAAATGAACCAGGACCCTCCACAACTAAAGCCCCCAGCCCCGCCTCTGTTTCTGCGTCGCACGCCTGGCTGAACAGAGTGACACAGGAGGAGGAGGAGAGGAGGAGGAGAGGGATGGAGGAAGAGGAGGAGGGCAGAAAGGGAGCTAGGTCTATAGAAGAGAAGGAGGATGAGAGCCGAGGCAAAAAGGACATGCAGGAAAAACTGAACAAGTTGTTCAGTCAGCCAGCTGACCCCTGGGTTTCAGCAGGTGGGTTACATGAACTAAAAGAGACCAGAGAGTCCTCTAAACCTTTGTTTGGACTCTGGTTGAACAGCAACTGCTTTATTGATTTACCTGGCAGTGTCTTCAGCTCTGCAGCTCCTCTCACCTTTCAGGATTACATAAATCAACTACTACTACTACCTGGCATTTTTAGCATCTGTTCTATGACTGATTCACCCTAAAGTTGTATTAATTAAAAAAGATTTAATAATATCCTTCAGTCATTTTCTAACACTTTGGTTGTTTTGTCTTTCTCAGTGCAATAACTAAAAAGTACCAACAAGCATAGCTACATGTATAAAAGAGTCTTTAATGTTTTTACTAAAGTCAGGATGAAACAAATGAGTTCAAGTTTTTAACAGATTTAGATAGTTTGGACTGAAGAATAAGCAGTTAATAATTAAACATTCAAATGTTTAGAGGCAGATTGTTTTCTGAACTAAACTTTGACTTTATTTCTAAGAAAAGCTAACAAAGTGACCAAGAAGGTTTTCAGCTGTGTAGGAGTGAAGCACCTTCAGTAATTGGTCCATTTTAGTGTACTCCAAAGGTCCAGGTTCCTGAGGGTTCCTACAGACTCGTTAAAAGTCTGGAATTTGATCTTAGTATTGAAGGATTGAAAAATATCTGTTTACAGAATATCCTCTACTTTTTGTTGTAATATGCTGAAATTCACATTATCAAAAGTTAATTTAATTTATCATAATTTCAAAATAATTTGCTCAACGTACCAGAGCATATTTCCATCCTGATTTTATATATGGGTTATAAAACAGGTAATGAGAAGGGTCAGTAAAACGCCACATTTTACCTCCACATCTGAGTTATAGCAACCTTTGTGTTTCCTAAGGTTGATTAGCTGTGGTGGCCATCTTCAAACATAATCAGGGTTAGATGTACATCTAATGATAATGATGATGTTTCATGAGAAACATTCAACTAATCATTCATTAGTTGAACAATTTTGCAAACAAAGGCTTGAATTTTAGAACAGATCTGCTCATTTCTGATTATTTGTAAAACACAAATGCAAGCAGACTTTCTTGTATCCTTGTTGCTGCAGCTTCATGGCTCTGACTGTTTTCTGCAGCAGAGAGGAGTGCAGTCACAAGTCAGCAGTCTGCAGTGGCACCTTTTTAATAAAGAAAGACCAAATCCATACAAGTCACTGATATAAACCGAATAAAAGTTACTGAAAATCAACTAATAAATAGCAGTTATTGCTTTTGAATTGTGGTTCAGCTGAATTATTAAAAAAGACCTGATGAAACTGGCCTCGATATAAAGGATGGTACCCTTACTTGTAGAGGTTGACTGCTAAGAGTTTTTCTACGGTTGATGCTGGTCTGTAGAAATCAGAGCAGCCAATGGCTCACATGCAACACTGAATCTTTTTTGTTTGTTTGTTTGTTTTTGGCCAATATGGGTTTTTTATTTAGCAAATTATTGTTAGTTTCTGTCTTTTCCAAAGGGACCATCCTTTTTGTCAAGGCCTGTTTCATTAGTTTTTTAATAATTCTGTTTAACCAAAATGTAAAAGCAATGAAAATTTTTTATCAGTTGATTTTTATTTATTTTCTTGTTACTTTAGTCAGCTTTAAGTTCTTTCAGTGACCTTTGTGGGGGTTATTTCTTTAACAAAAGGATACCAACAAACCTGCATGTATTGTTTGTGTTTTTAATTTTTCTGTTTTGTTTGTTCCTTTCCAGTGGAGAAGGCTCCGTGTCCCGGTCTGTTTGACCAGAAAGCATCAAGCAGTGGCTTCGATCAGCAGCAGCAGCAGCAGCAGCAGCCAGTGAAGGTGGTCTACTACAGGGCTCTGTATCCGTTCGATGCTCGTAGTCACGATGAGATCAGTATCCAACCTGGAGATGTAATCATGGTGCGTAGAATGCATCCAGACTCAGTAAGATATCAGTAAATCCTCCTGGTGCATGCTGGCTGCTTGTAATAACTGTTTCCTCTCTCCTCTGCTGTGCAAACTGAAGGTGAAGGGGGAGTGGGTAAGTTTGTGCTGTGTTGTGTTTTCACCAATCACAAGCCAAAACGCTCGCTGCTGTTGGGCTCATCTCATAGCATCCTCATGTTCATTCATTTCCCAGTAAATGAATGTCTGTGGCTTCTTTTTCTACAAAGTCATCACAGCTCTCACATTTGTTTTTGTTTTCATAGTTTGATATCAAGCTGTGAGTGTGCTTCAGAGTCGTACCTGCATTTATTATCAAAGCATCACTAAAGTCTGACAGTTGTTGTTTTCCCCTTGGGCTCCCTCTGCAGTTGTGGGATTTAACAGTGTGTGATTTTGGCAGAACTAAGGTTTCTCAGCCTGGGGATCAGTGTGATTAATTGTCAATGTTCCACCAAAACAAATCAGAAGCACATTGTTTAAAATGACAAACTTTAATAAATAGATGACAATATTGCACAACACATTAAAATAACTCCTCTGTTCCCACAAATGTTGCATTAGTAATGGGGCTTATATTTATTTTGCCACACATGTAGTTAAGAAACAGGTCATCTGAGCCCATTCCTCCATACAGGGGACTCTTTATTAGACATGGGGTCATTTAGTAAAGACATTAGCGGTATAACAAGATTTCTCATTGAGTGTGAAAACTGTCACGTTGCCGTCAGCACTGAAGATGTCTCCACCAGAGTTCACACGGTAGTTTGTTGACTTTGAAGTTGAAAAAGATAACTAAAGTTTGACCTTCCTGTTAATCTGTTTGAGTTGGAGGGGAGGTGAAAGTGGAGACACAAACTGCGCCACAGTGTCTCTTATTCCACACAAACGGTTTAATTCTCTGTGTGTTCATCAGTGGGAGCGACATTAATAAAAGACACACAGAGAGGTTTCACTCTACAGTCCACTTGGGTCAGTCCTGACATCACAGCTGATGTCTCAGTTTGGGTTCTTTACGTTATCTTTTTGGTTTTTCTTCTCTAATTTAAGGTGAAATGTTAGCAGCAATCTCTGTATTATTATCATTATAATTATTATTTTAATTTAGTTTTTTTTCACTGTGTTCTTTCAACAATGGTCTGCTGTATATTTTATTTCTGGAAAAATAAGTTGAAAAAAGTAATGATAAAAAGTAAGACAATAAATATTTAACATCTTTTGGTTTACAATTTTCCAATAAACTGTATGTTCTGACTAGGATATATTTTATAAAAATGCAGTTTTATATTTCTGTATGAATATTTTGGCATAAAACAAAAAAAAACATGGCAAATTAATTTATTCATTTAAAAAAAAAATATTAGAAAAATATTAGGGGGGAAAAAGCCAGACCCTGGATTTTTTTTGACGGCTTCCATGTTGGAAGAGTCTGCAGATAGTTTACATCAGAAGGCTCCTAAATCACAACCAGCAACAGAAGTGGTGCACACTTCAAACCTTTGGCAAATAACAACAATGTTGTTTTAATTTGATCAATATCAAAAGGATTTCTGGTATATTGTGAACATGGATTTGATCCCCCTCCCCTTTCCCTGCTGTTTGTGTCTGTTGATTCATGAAGTTCTTGCCTTCCTGTGGTGTGTTCAGATATTTGTACGGAGTAGTGTGATACCTATAAGATACAGTGATTGTGTCTGTGGAAGTAGGCAGGACTTCCAGCCCCACATCCCCAGGTCTCTGACTCTGGCTCCAAAGTTACCATAGACCAGATATCAGTGCTTCATTTTTGGCCAACAGAAGTAGATAAAGACCTGTCATCCATTTTTATACACAGGCTTTAGTCAGGACTATTACCATGTCAGAGGAGGCAGAATATGTAAAACCTGTATTAGATGGCTCATAAATGACATGGAGCAACAGGAGGGTTTCCTGCTTCTAACCTTTGGGAAGTGCTGTGACACATTTGGCATGTCACAATAAAACTTAATCACTGTGACAGATTTCTCCTGTCTCATCCTGCTGACAAACATTTCCCTTCTGTTTAGGAAATAAATCTTTTTTTTGCTGCTTGTCATCACTTCGTCCTGGCTTAAACATTGACAGTAGTGTAACGAGTGGATCTTGTGTCATTGATCTTTAGAATAACCCTGCCCCTTTATTCTAATAGGTTGATGAGTCCCAAACAGGTGAGCCTGGGTGGCTCGGCGGGGAGCTCAGAGGCAGGACTGGTTGGTTTCCAGCCAACTATGCAGAGAGGATACCTGACAGCGAAGCGCCAATCAGCCTACGCTCCACGTCCTCAGCCACACCCCCTTCAGCCCAGCAGCCCATAGCCACACCCCCTCCAGCTCCTGGGCACAGCTCCACCTCCACATCATCTGCCAATAGTAACTGGGCTGACTTCAGCACCACGTAAGTTTGGCTGACTCAGAAACATGAAAACAGCATTTTCTTCATCTGATAACCAGAACCTGTAAAACCTCCAGATGGCCCTCCAACACAACCAGCCAGTCAGACAGTGAGGGATGGGACGCATGGCCGACCTCCTCAGCCAATCAGAATCCTTCTCTAAGTGTTCCGTCCGCACAGCTACGGCAGCGCTCTGCCTTCACACCAGCTACTATGACAACAGGCTCCTCCCCCTCTCCTGTACTGGGACAGGTAAGAACAACTTCAAACTTCTCAAACTAAAATCAGTTCAGCTAAAATTTATCGTGTTGATGGTAGGAATCAGTTGTGTCCTCTGTCTGTCTGTCTGACAGGGAGAAAAGGTCGAAGGTCTTCAGGCTCAGGCTTTGTATCCCTGGAGAGCCAAGAAGGACAACCACCTCAACTTTAACAAAAACGAGGTGGAAACCAAATAACTGCAAAAATATTTTTACTTCAACCACATATTTAACCTAATGGTTTGAATGTTTCTATTAATGCAGATAATAACAGTGTTGGAGCAGCAGGACATGTGGTGGTTGGGTGAACTTCAGAACGGACAGAGAGGCTGGTTCCCCAAAAGTTACGTCAAGCTCATCTCAGCCAATGTGACGGGCCCTGCTGGTGCTGTAACACGCACCAAAAACACCAGGTGAAGTTAAAGCACCACACCACACCACATCTGTTTGTCAGATTAGGACCTTCTACGAGGAAATCTTGTTACCTCACTCTTTACTGATGATTAAAATAAAAGAAGCACACAGACTGCCTTGTGGCTCTCACGTCAAAGATTTTTCATTTGTTAGCTCAGAGAAACTGTTGCAGATTACTCTGAGCTACTACTACACTAAACTTTACTTCAGTATTTGTAACACTGTCTGAATTAAAGCCACGTTTGTTTTTGCTGAGGCCAGTTAGCTCTTGCAGCCATCTTGAATTAGGTTGACTCCAAAAGTTAATCAGCTGCAGGTACATCTAATGATTACTTCCTAAAAATGTCTTTAAATCTGTCCAGTGATTAATGGAATAATTAGCTAAGAGACAGACTGGGTTTTAAACAAAGACGCTGTGCCGTCTGTGAGCGCTCAGAGTGTGTGTCTCTGCTTCTGTCACACCAAATCTTAGCTCAACATCTGTACAAATGACTGAATTAGAGCAAGTAAGTAAGTCAACTTTATTTATATAGCACCTTTCACAGACATAAAATCACAAAGTGCTTGACAGAAATGGAGACAACAACATAAAATCAGTGAACAAAATTAACAAAAAGCCAGACTGAAGAGATATGTCTTGAGACTTTTTTTGAAAGAGTCAGTAGATTCGGAGCAGCGTTCCAGAGCCTCGGGGCCACCACCTGAAATGATCTGTCACCATGGGTTTAAAATGAGTTCTAGGTTCCGACAGCAGCATCTGATTAGACCTCAGAGTCCCTCAGAAGTTCTGATATATATTTAGGTGCCTCACCATGGAGTGCCTTAAAAGTTAAAAGCAATACTTTAAAATGAGTCCTAAAATAGACCGAGAGCCAGAACGGGAGTGATGTGAGCTGTTCTGTGAGTTTCAGTTAAAAGCCTGGCTGCAGCGTTTTGCACAGACTGAAGGAGTGCCATGAAGGATTTACTCAGACCCACCAGAAGGCCATTACAATAGTCTAAACGAGAAGAAATAAAAGCATGGACAATCATTTCTAATTCCTTATGTGATAAAATAGCTCACAGATTCAAAATATTCCTTAAATGGTAAAAACAATTGCGAGCTAGCAGTTTGCAATGATTGTCCATAGACAAAGAACTGTTAAAAACAACACCCAGATTCCGGAGACTATTTTTCTTAGAAGGGTTTAAAAACCCAAGGTGCTTCCTGATTTCTGTGATTTTGTCATCAGGAGCTACAATAAGCATCTCAGTCTTGCCAGCATTTAACTGCAGGTAGTTATCATCCAGCCAGATTTTAATGTCAGTCAGGAAGTTACTGAGTTCAGTCAATTTATAAAGTTCGGAAGATCGGACTGAACAGTATATTTCAATATCGTCAGCATACACATGGTAGGAGATATTACTGTAGCGATTTAAAATAAAACTTATTGGGCGTATGTACAATAAAAAGAGAAGTGGGCCCAAAACTGACCCTTGGGGCACCCCACAGGACAGCTGAGCAACATCAGAGTGAACATTATTCATAAATACAGTAAAAGACCTATCAGATAAATAAGAAATGAACCAGTTTAAAACAGTGCCAGAAAAACCAAAAAGATCTCTTAGTCTGTTGATAAGAACAGTGTGATCCACAGTGTCAGAAGCAGAAGTCAGATCCAGAACAACAAACTCTGTAGTTTCCAGAATCAGCTGCCATCAACACATCACCAGAGCCATGGTGGATTTGACTAATGTTGATTAGCCGTGGAAGCCATATTGAATTGCTTGACTCCAAGTGTTATTCACTTACAAATGTACAGATGATTACTTTCTGAGAGTATCATGAAAATGTGTTTGGTGATTCACAAGATATTTTAGCAACAAACACAGAAACACACCAGCAATTACATGTTTTCCTGCCTGTCATGGCGGAGGGTGATTACAGTTATAGACCAGCCAGGATACTGGGAAGTCAAAAACTGATTTCAGTTTATCCTTGTTCCCTCAGTGAGTCTGGATTATCAGAAAGCCCCCCCAACGGAAAACGACCAACATCTTCTCCAACAAAACCCTCCGAGCCTGGAGAAGGTAACACCTGCAAACATTTTCCAGCCTGTGAACATTTTCTTTAAAGAAGAAGAAGAAGAAAACAGAAGTTTTACTGTCATTATACCATCTCTCCATGTCAGTACAGTAAGAGAGCACATAAAAACTGAAAAGAAGAAAAGAAAGAAGGAGTAAATTGCTTAAACATAGATGTCAGGGTGACATTTGCGGGAATTTATAAACAATATTTTAACTAGTTATGCATTAATGCAGAAAAAAAATACAACTTAAATGTACAAACTCTGTACAGATTGTCACAGTGAGATTAGTGGAGTAAAAAGGTTTATATGTACAGTTTTACACATTATGGGATGGCATGCAGTTTTGGTGTGGTCATGATCACAGTTGGTGTTGGGATGGCGACGGCCGCAGCTATGGGGAAAAATGTACTTTTATAAAATGTGAGTAAATCTGTACCTTTGCTCTGCTCCAGAATATGTTGCCATGTACACCTATGAGAGCACTGAACAGGGGGACCTGAGTTTCCAGCAAGGAGACATCGTTGTGGTGACCAGGAAAGAGGGGGACTGGTGGACAGGCATGGTTGGGGGAAAGACTGGAGTCTTTCCATCCAACTACGTGAAGCCACGTGATTCATCGTCAGAGGTGAGGGCTCCTTTTCACGTATGAGAATTTGGGCTTTTGAATCTTTGTAATGTCTGTAAATCTCTGTCTGCAGTCACTGGGACCAGCAGGGAAAACAGGCAGTCTGGGGAAGAAACCAGGTGAGTCTGTAGTTACAAGAAATCCTGAACTGCATTTTGTTCCATTATTCTAATGACATTATTCAGTTTTTGATTATCTAAAATCTATTATTTGTTTAGCTGTTTCACACCCAAAATGATCAATGACTTGACATCTTTGGTACTGTATTTTCCAGTCTATAAGTCACATTTAAAAGCCTTTAACTTTCTCAAAAAATGACAGTGCGCCTTGTAAGAAGTTGTAATGTTTTAGTACGACTTTGGTAAACTACAAGGCTGCACCGCCTGCAGCATTAGGCCCCACATACTCAGGCGTACTGTCCGTACTCTGTGAGCCATGTGGACTCCAGTCCGACTGTCCGCGGACGGTTGAGACTTCTTACTCGAGTGTTCAGATTGTCTAAAGGTCTCCCGTGACACATTTCAGTCATGGCGTCACCAGACGAGGAGGAAGAGACCGCTTGCCTCTTAGCTTTAAAAAAACAAAAGAAAGAAGGTGCCTTAGCCCTGTTTCTTCACCACCAGGGCAGCCACCGCACACCTGCCAGCGCTGCACAGAGAGCAGCGGTCACGCTGCGCGCTGACGCCGATTCTCACCTGAGAGAGGTTGGTGTCGCACACAAAACAGTTTGTTGTGCGACACTGAGTACGCGTATGTGGTCATAAAAATGTATCTTTGCACAGACGTCTGCTTTCACTCCGCCTCAGACCTCCGCTGAGTGAGGTACACCCGAGTATGTGGGGGCCTTTACGTCGGTGCAGTAATGCGTCTTACAGTCCGGTGCGCCTTATATATGACAAAAGTTTTAAAATGGACCATTCATTGACAGTGCGCCTTATTATCCAGTGAGCCCTAAACTGCAGAAAATACTGGAGTTAAAATTAAAAGTGTTGCACGCAAACGTTTATATTTGAAACTCTAGAAGAATGAAACTAGCCCAGTCCTTCCATTTTTCAGAGATTGCTCAGGTGATCGCTGCCTACACAGCGACAGGAGCAGAGCAGCTGACATTAGCTCCAGGACAGCTTATCCTCATCAGGAAAAAGAACCCAGGAGGCTGGTGGGAGGGAGAGCTCCAGGTAGAAAAGACATCCATGTCTTCTTGTGTTAAGATGTTAGTCAGAAAACTTTGACAACACGCATGAAAATGTGTTTTTAATAGGAGCACAATTTGTACTTTTCAGTGGTTTTAAAACAATGTAGATTTGAAGGTTGCCTTTAATGTTTGATGTCTGATTTCTTGCTGTGATCCACTGATCCAGGCTCGAGGAAAAAAGCGTCAGATTGGTTGGTTTCCAGCCAATTACGTAAAGCTGCTGAGTCCGAGCACCAGCAAGACAACACCCACAGAGCCCACCCCTCTTAAACTGACTCCTGCCAGCACAGGTACACTCTTTGAATTCAGTTTTACAGACCAGCTCAAACAGGCACCATTCTAATCAGTTTTAAAACTTTACCACAAAGCAGCTTTCTGTATTCTATGAACTAGGTTTGGTTGGTTAAACAAATATATTGACCATTGGCTACTAGAGTCTATTAGTGGTAGTTTTTTAAGACAACAGTTTGCACTTTAACTAATTTAATTTTCCCTTTTAGGAGTTTTGAGCTGTAAAAAAGGTACAATTCAAACCCAGAACACACTGTAAAGCACCCATAATGTGCCTGCTCATAATCAAAAATAACAAATGACAAGATACAGTTAAAAGATTTATTTGTTCTGAGAAAACTCACACGAGTCAGTCCATAGCTGTTAGCACAGTTTGTAAATACACAATGTTTTATTTCATTGTTTCAGCCTTGCATCCACACAGAAACAGCTTTTTAGCAGCCTCTTAACCAGGGGTGTCCAATCCTGGTCCTCAGGGCCTCCATCCTGCATGTTTTCCTTGTTCCTCTGCTCCAACACACCTGATCTGAATCAATGGGTGATTAACAGGCTTCTGCAGAACATGAAGAGGTGATTTAACCTCTGAATCAGGTGTGTTGGAGCAGAGAAACAGGTAAAACATGGAGGATGGTGGCCCTGAGGAACAGAGTTGGAGAAGTTTATAAAACTTTTATAAAAGCTGTTTGACATGGGCTCCGTGTTTGCAGTTTGAATTAGATGAAAAACACAATATGTAGAGATGTTATTTATTTAAATTTTAATTTATAATAAAGCTGAGAAATTGTCTTGCTTCACACGACCTGATACCTTGGATGCTCCCCACTAACAAGAGTGGTGTGTTTTTCTGTGTCTGCCACTAGGAAAGTTCAAAAATAAACAAAACCCAAGATAAAATAGCATTTGTCATTTGGTCCTTTTCCCTGTTTTACCAACCCCTGACCCCATACCGAGGTCATTATTGTAGGTAAAACCATGAAAAGAAATGTTTATACAGCCATGTTATTGAATGTTTGGATTCATCTGATTTATCTGAAACTAGATAAACTCACTGCTGCTGTGTGTCCATTCATACTGTGACAGCAGCAAATCGGGTACATGAGTGGTAACTTTATCTTTCAGGCTGACCAAATGTCAACTAACATATTTTGGGACTAATGTGAGCTCACTCCACCCCTGATTCTTTTCCTTGAAGTTTTAATATAACTCATCTAGCCTCAGACAGCTTCTGACATTCTTCTCCTTGTTTTTGGAGAACAGTTGGTAGCATCAGTTTGAGTCACTTACAGCTTGGCAGTAGTTTACCATTTTAACTTGGTGTCATCAGGATGAGAGCAGGTTCATCAGGCAACTCAAACGCTTTCTTTGTGTCTCTTATACCTCCAACATGGCTGACTTCTGCTTTGATGACGAAACATGAAAACATTAAGCACTTTGAACCTCCTTGTTGCTGAAAAGTGCTTTATAAATAAATTTGACTTGACATTCATTTGAGAAAAGTTGCACCACAGATAAATCCACAGAAGCACAAATTCGATTGTTGCCCTGATTTCTGAGACATACTGCAAAGCACCAATGCAAACCTGACACAGAACTACGTTACAGTTTTAGCCCTAAAAGATCCACAAAGAAGAAAGGAAAACATGCTGAGTTTCTTGCTGTTAGATCACATCCATACTCTCCCTTTGATAGGTTTTCTTTTATTTGGAGATATGCTTTACAAACCTGACCTGCTGAAGCTTGGAGCTCCTTCAGAGAGCTCACAGGTGTCTTGGTGGTCTCTCTCACTGTTCTCCTTCAGGGTCACTCAGTTTGGGAGGACGGTCTGCTTTTGGTAGATTTACACATGCTCCATATTCCTTCCATTTCCTGATTGCCCCCACTGTTCACTCACTCTAGAAAACACAGAAATGTCTGTACCTGAGACAGTTTTATAGATATCAATCTGAATTTTGATGTGGTAGTAGTACAACACTTACTCCAATTAAAACTGTAACAATAGGACAGAACAACAGACACATTTATTTTAAATGGACTCATTTTTTAACCATCTTTGATCTCGTCTCTTATTTGTCTCATGTCGTGAAGGTCTGTGTCAGGTGATCGGCATGTACGACTACTTGGCTCAGAACGATGACGAGCTGGCCTTCCAGAAGGGTCAGGTGATCACGGTGCTCAACAAGGATGACTGTGATTGGTGGAAAGGAGAGCTGAACGGGAGGGAGGGTCTGTTTCCCAGCAACTATGTCAAACTGACCACAGATACTGACCCGAGCACTCAGTGTGAGTACAAACACACACAGCCTCAACTGCAGCGTGGATCACACACAATAAAACCTACTAACACACTGTCAAACACACATACACACACACACCCAGAGCCAGGTGTGGAGATGCTGTCCCACTCTCAGTCTTTGACCCCAGGCTGCTTTCACCTTTCATTTTCACAATCCTTTGGGCCTCTTTGATAACCCCTCGTCATGCACCACCTCTGGGTGGTGTCTGTGTTTGTTTGTATATTGTGTATGTGCATGAACATGTGTGTTTGTTTGCATGCATCAGTGTGCACATGCCTTTCTTCTCTCTGCGTGTTTTCCCTCAGCATGAGCCACTATAAATGTAGAGTTTCTGCAGCAGAACAAAGACAAAAAGCTATCAGGGCTACAAATATTGTGAAATGTTTGTATAGTTTAGTTTATTTATATATTTATTATTATTTTTAATTTATGACAACATTAAACAACAAATGTGCAAATGATTCCAGGCAAAATGACACATACAAATCACAATCTATCAATACAGAAAATATAATATAAACATGAATTATGCTAATTATCAAAAGCTTATAAATATGAAATTGTTTTTTTGTTGTTGAATTTTTTTCAGCTACTTCAAAGTTATAAACACAACTTTACTTATTTTAAATAAAGGAAGTTTGGTTTATGCTGCCTGATTAACCAATTTTTAGCTTTAGCAAACCCAACATTCAAGTGTAGCAAAAGGTCATGTTCAGGAGGAAGAAACAAATTAGAAAGATAATTTTTTCGTGAATCAACATTCTCCATTTATAAGGAATATAATTAAATTTTCTGCTAATGAACTAATATAGGAAGATAATATTGTAATAATGCCTGTGATCTTGGGGCCCTCAGGGGCCGCTGCATTAAAAACGGGTCTGATTCTGTTCTGGACATCACTGCATGGACTTAGGGACACTTCCATGAATCATTGTCTGTAAACACAGCTCACTGTGAGGCAAAGAAGAAGCCAGGTGTGAACGCTGCTGTCTTCTCTGGCTCAAAGCTCTTTGAAAATAAACTGAGGTGGAAAAGTGGAAAATTAATCTGTGGTCAGATGAGTTGAAATTGGAAATTCTTTTTTGACACCATGTCCTCCGTACTAAAGAGAAGACGGACCATCCAGTTCAGAAGCCTGCCTCGCTGATGGTATGGGTGTGCATTGGTACCCATGGCACGAGCAGCTTACACACTTTACACAGATTTGCTCCCATCCAGATGACGTCTTTCTCAGTGAAGGTCCTGCATATTTCAGCAAGACGATGCTAAGCACACACTGTCTCCATTACAACAGCATGGCTCTGGAATAGAAGACTCCAGGTGCTGAACTGACCTGTCTGCCGTCCAGACCTCTCACCAGCTGAAAACATTTGAGCCATCATGAAATGAAAAATCAGGCAAAGAAGACCCAGACCTCTCACCAGCTGAATCCTGCACTAATCAGGAAGTGGACAACATTTCCATCCCAACCCTGCAGCAGCTGCTCTCCTCAGGTCCTGGAGTTAAAAGAAGAGGTGGTGCACTCTGGGAAACATGGACCTGACCCAACCTTTTTCAGACATGTTGCTTCCATCAAATGTAAAATGACCATATCTTTTTCCAAAAATGGTTCAATTTCCTTAGTTTAAACATTTGATATGTTTACTGTTTTATTTTGAAAAAAATATGGGTTTATTTGATCTGTTTTTATTTACATTTTACACAATGTCCTAAATTCTTTGGAACTGGGTTTGTATTTTAACATGTTATCATTTTTTTAAACTTCAACCAGTCGGCTAACAATTTGCAGGTCTTTTTTATATATACGATCACTGTTTTTCCAACAGATCATCTCTAGCCTTTGTCTTCTTCAGTTTGAAACAGTTTTTAACTCTTCTCTCAATGAGTCATTGTGAGAGAACAGAGTCCGTGCACCATTTCAAACAAGGTATCATCAGCTGGTTTATACACCAGATGTCCCTTAACTCCTGCCCACCTCAGCTATTATCCTTGAAGTGACACCTCCTCCAGGCTGCAAACTTTTACTCTACCAAAGAAGGGGCTCTTTGTTCATCCTCCCCTCTGTCAGGGTGATGCTTTGGTTGAACAGTATGGAGTGGACTCTCTGCACCGTGCAGCATGCAGTCCGTCTGTCTGATCAGCATGGAAATGCAGTCTTCTGAACACATTAACACATTTCTTATCCGTTAGTTCTGCCTACACCTTTTTAAAGACCCAAACAAAAAATAACTTTGGACCTGTTATGCGATCCCATGATGGAAGTGTAGGCCCCACAGTGTGAGAAGCACTGTTCTGCTGATCATTTGTGTTGGCAGACTTTTAATCAAAAGATAGGTTTAGTCTTCCTGACTCCAGATAGTTTAAAGACTGAGATTTTCTGCTGCCGTTACACCTCCCATCCACACAAACTGAGTTTCAAGGGAGAAAAACTAATATTAAAAGTGGAAATCTCTGTTTAGATGGACATGTGTGAAGTGAAGCTATGGAGCTTTTGAAATGATGATACAGTTATTCATTTTGGACATGACCACTTAATTTTGTGTTCTAGAAACAAACAAAAAAAAGATTCAGCTGTTTTTAACTGTTCTTTGTTTGTTTGTTTATTTTTACATCTGCCTCACTTTATCCTGATCTTGTCACCATCATATTTTGATTGTGTGCTGAAATGATTATTAAATGAGAGGATATTGTAAACAATTGTTTTAGGAGAAACCTTCATAAATCTAAGCATGTTTCTGTATTTTGATAACTTTGTCATTAGTGTGAATGTTGTCGCCACCTAGTGATGCAATATGGGTATTTTAGCATTTTTGTTAGAATATGTAGATTTAAAAAAAAGGTTTTACAACCCCAGTTCCAGAAAAGTTAAGTGGCTGTGTATGTAAAAAAAACAATGTGTTGATTTGCAAATCTAAAAAACCCATATTTTATTAACAGTGTAAAATAGTAAACATGTCGAGAATTTTTACAATTTTTAGAATTAAAAAAACTGAATTTGATGGAACAAAAAGTTGTTACATGTCTCATCCCCTCTTCTTCTAACAACAGACTGTAAACATATAGGACCTGAGGAGAGCAGCTGCTGCAGGGTTGGAGGAATGTTGTCCCTGCTCAAAAGTTCTGGGTCTCCTTTGTCTGAATGTCTGTTTCATGAAGCAACAAATGTTTTTAATTGATGAGAAGCAGGCGGGACAGTTCAGCACCTGGGTGCAGTACAGGGGCTTGGATGTTTTAGTTAGGGTCAATACAAACTGGCTTTCTTTACAATAAAATAAAACTCCTTCATTGTCAAATCAAATTTCTACAGAATGATACTAATTTAATAAAAATGTGTAATGTAAAATAAGTGATTGCATCAATATTCACCTCCTTAAAAGTGACTGATCTAATTTAACAGGTCCAGCCACTTGGTACGTGTCGTCTCACAATTAGTGAAATGGGAATTACCTGATGGCAGTGGATGTGTCTCAGGTGTTTGCGTTATAATAACACCTGGGTCTGGAAGGTCTATTCAATAGTTAACCAGTATTCCTGGCTACCATTATACCATGAAGACAAAAGAAGACTCCAAGCAACTCAGAGAAGAGATTATTGAAAAGTACAAGTCAGGGGATGGATACAAAAGGATTTCCAAACATCCTAAACATCCCAGGAGTTCTGTTAAAACCATCATCAAGACATGGAAGGAATATGGAACATGTATAAATCTACCAAGAGCAGGCTGTCCTCCCAAACTGAGTGAGCCTGCAGAAGGAGAGCAGTGAGAGAGGCCACCATGACACCTGGGAGCTCTCTGAAGGAGCTCCAAGCTTCAGCAGCTGAGATGGGAGAGACTGTACAGATACCAGCTCTAACCCAGGTTCTTCACCAGTCTGAGCTTTATGGGAGAGGGGCAAACAGAAAAACACTGTTGAAGAAAATTAGTATTAAATCTGAAGTTTGCCAAGCAGGATGTGGAAGACTCCACAGTCAAGTGGAAGAAAGTTCTGGGGTCTGATGAAACCAAACTGGAGCTTTTTGGCCATCAGAAAAGACGCTGTGTTTGGCACCATCCCCACTGTGAAGCATGGTGGCGGCAGATGATGACCTGAAGAATACAGCGAACACAACACAGAAATGGTTTAAAGACAGCTGGCCCAAAGCCCAGACCTAATTCTAATAGAGAATTTGTGACTTGATTTGAGAAGAGCTGTGGATGCGCTTGAGCAGTTTTATAAAGAATGGAGTAAAATTCCAGTGTCCAGGTGTCAAAGACTGATAGAGATTTATCCACATAGACTCAGTTCTGTGATCGCAGCCAAACATGCTTGTACCAAAAACTGATGTGAAGGGGTGAATATTCATGTAATTGCTTGTGTTACATTACATATATAATTGGTATTAATCTGTAAAAAATTGATTTAACTTTGACATTGACAAGGGTTTGTTTGTTTGTTTTGGGAGGGGGAATTGTATTTTTATTTTTTGTCAAAAATGCCAATTTATATTGACCATGATTAGTTTATGACAACAATAAAAGTATGAAACATTTAAGAGGGTGAATACTTGTTGTAGGCACTGTATCTGTAGATAATGTCTTCCCTGGAAAATGCAGGATCTAGATGAGCAGATGTTCTTCTAAAACCTGTAGATACTTTTCTGGATTGATGGAGCCTTTCCAGATGTGTAAGCTGCTCCACCCCCATCCCATCAGAGAGGCAGATGTTTGAACTGTGTGCTGATAACAGGATGGATGGTCCCTCTCCTTTTTAGTACAGAGAATGTGGCCTCTGTGGCCTCTCTGGCTTCCAAAAAGAATTTCAAATTTCAACTCATCTGACCACAGATCAGTTTTCCACATCACCTCAGTCCATTTTAAATTAACTTTGGTTCAGAGAAGATGATTGTGTTTCTAGATGGTCTTCTTTACATGATAGAGCTTTAACAGAACAGAATCAGACCCGTTTTTACTGCAGCGGCCCCCAAAGACCTGAAGCTCACAGCATCCAATATTGACTCTCAGAATTTCCTTCAGATTCTTGACATTTTTTAATGCTATTATGAACTGTGGATGATGAGATATTTAAAGTTTTTCCAGTTTTCTGTTGAGGAACATTATTCTGAACTTCTGCCCATCTTTACTTCTGAGAGATTCAGCCTCTCTAAAATGCTCTTTTTGTACTGTCCTCTTACTGACCTGTGGCCAATTAACCTAATTAGTTGCAAAATGTTCCTCCAGCTGTTTCTTATTTGTACCATTTATTCTTACAGTCTTGTGTTGCCCCTGTCCACTTTTTATAGATGCGTTTCTGCCATAAAATTCAAAAATTACTTTGTTTTAAATAGTAATATTTCTTAGTTTAAACAGTTGCCTTGTTTACTTGGTTCCGTTGTGAATAAAGTATGGAGTTATGAGTTTTGCAAATCTGTTTGTTTTGCAAATGTCTCCAGCCAGGCAGCTTTGTCAATTTAAAACTAGAGGGTATGCAGTTCGAAGATTTATACTGTGTAAGATGCTCTGTTTATACAAATTAAATTCACATGCAGATTAATCTCATTCCCCTCCCACTAGAGGGTTATTAGGGTCTTTGTTTGACTGGGAGATGCTTTGGTCACATACATGAAGGAAAATAACTGGCTATCAGGTTTAATGCTCTATTAAAAATGTTAGAAAGCTAAAATCTGAGATTTGCATTTACATCTAGCTTGCACAGAGAAACATCTCATGCAATTTAAAGCTTGGAACTCTAAACTCTCCCATTTTGAATTGAGAAAGCTCTCCAGATGGGAAATTTATCCAGATCTCTCGTAGCCCAAGTGCCAAACATAAAAGTCTTATTTTAATATCAAAGAAAACTTCCAAATATGAGGCGTGTCTGTCTGCTGTAGATCCTCTGCTCTGCCTGGTCACAGCACAACTCCACACTCTGTCTTGCTGCACGCTCCACCCACCTAGCACCTGACTGGACGTTGTTTTGTTGTTGTTGTTTTGTTTTGTTGGTTTTTTTTTTTGTTGATGTTGTTGTTGTCGTCCTCTCTCTAGGATCATATCATTACCCAGAACCCCCCTCTCCTCAAAGCCCTCAAAGAGACCCACTAGGCCACTCAACCAATGGGACAGCAGCAAGAGGTCACATGACCCGGAAATGGCGACTCTCCACCTGTAGAAGCCAGAGACAGGCAGACATACAGACAGACTGTAACGTTAAAAACAAGCAGAACTCTGTCTATGCATGGCTCTGACAGCACTGCTCAGCAGGAGGGAGCTCAGTAGTCAGGACTCCTCCTCCTCCTCCTCTTCCTCCTCTTTCTTCTTCTCCTTCTGTTTGATCTGTCTCAACATGTTCAGATAAGAAATAAAGGGAGGAGTGAGAAATAATGATCTCCTCCCTCTAAGACTCATGATCACAGTGACTGTACACACCCACCNTGAGCCAGTAATGAATCATAATTACTATAATTAGCAGCTTGAGCTGCCTGATGTGGTGCTTTCATCACTTCTCCAACACACACACACACACACCCACCCACCCACACACACACACACACACACACACACACACACGTAGGCAGGGTAAAGTGGATAGTGGGTCATTTTGTGGCTTTATGGGAGATTTTGTCATTAGAGTCATTCGCTCAGCTCATTCCAATCCCTCTTTTATTTTATCACTTTCTTCAATCAGATTATTTTAAACTCTGCTCTTTGCTTCAATAACCTGTTAGTGAAAAACTCTCTGGCTCCTCCCCTCACTAACCCTTACCTCCCACAGCTTCACAGAAAGACCCACTATCTGCTGGAGGACAAGTCTCAGTGTTAAACTCTCTCCTCTCCTCAATGCCAAAGACTCGGTTTTCTTCTCCTCTCCTCCTGTTGAGACGCTTGCTGCAGGAGCTGAAGGTTGAGTCTCGGACCACGCTGCTGTTTCTCTCCGGCAGGAAGTGGAACGGGACTCAACCAGCAGCTGAAGCTCTCAGCATAAACGCTAACCAAATAACACACAAGCGCAGTGGTACACACACAGTCATAACGTTTTTATCCATTGTAGCTTAACACTCTGACAATGTAGTGACTTTAATTGATCCGTTTAATGTATTGTTGTTTTGTTTACATGTTTATTGGTTTGTCTGTTGCTATGGCGATGGGATGCAGTCACACCATAAAGAGCTAGACCAAGATAAGTCTGACAGAGCACAGATGGGGTTGGTACTGAATGTAATGGGCTGTAGCCATCCGATCTTTGAATCATTCCTCTGAAAGAAGACATTGGAAGTTTTGGGAATTTTGCCCTCATATCTGTCCTTTTAGATTTGGAGCTGTAATTGGGAGTTGATCTGGAATGGACAATATGCTTGTAAAACAACTGTTTGTTCCAGGATGAAAACAAGCTCATAGTCCTCTTCTTCCAGTCAAATAAAGTGACTCTACAGCTTCATACTAACTGTCAGATATGAGAGCTGGGTTTATTCGTTTCTCCGTTAGGTAAGAATATAAAACCTTTACCTAAAAGCTGTCCCTTTCTTTTGTTACCTGTTCAGCATGTTTTAGGATCACTGTGAGGCCCAGACTCCCTCAGTCCTTTTACTTCTGGGAAATGGTTTTAAGAAGCCAAAACTTAAAAATACACTAACAGGACTGGGAAAAACAAAAACAAAGTCTCACTCACCTCCTGTGACCTAAATCAGTCATGGCCACCTTTAAGGGTTATTACAGAGTTAGAGGGACAGAACACAACTAACTGCCTGACCTTCAAACCATTTATATACTGTGTTTTACCAGTTACCATAACGACGAACATTTGCACCAGAGCTCACCTTTTTTAGTCTTTCTGTTTGCATAACAACAGACAAGTGTTAGAGGGATTGCCATATCACATTTGTATTATTTGGCTTGTTTGTTTTTTTGCTTGTTTATTAAGACAGTATTGTGATTTTAATGTTTACCTTCAGAAACATGAATGAAATTATTATTGAAAAACCTTTTTATACAAGAAGCAATATCGTGCTAGTATTATGAACCTGCTTGAATCCCATTGGCTCCTCTGTGTGTCAGTGTTGAAAGTGAAGCTCTGATTGGTTGTTGAGTTAAAGCTCATTGGGATTTTAACAAATTGTCTTTTTAAATAAACCACAGATTGTTTTTCTTGGTAACTGATGGTCCAAACTTGTCCCAGTCAGAGAGGGAAGCTCCCTGCATCTGGGTCGACATCACGCAGGATCTCCGTTCTGCTGCTGTCTGGACTTATTCGCTCTCTGTTAGCGTTACGTTGGAACGTTTTTGGGAATTCAAAATGGTTCAGGTCAAACAGTTTATTAATGGTGCAGCACATTTAGGAAGCCTTTAACGTGTTACTGGTTTTAACAAACCTAAAAGTGTGGCTCTGGGTTAGACTGCTTTATTAAAAGATAAAAGTTCTGTTTGATCCAAACCTGAAATGGTAAATAGTAATGGGTGAGAGAAATAACAAAACTGATGAATGAATGAATGAATGAATGAAAGCAAACAGAACCAAATGTAACCAGAATGGTGTCAGTGAGTGCGTGAATGATTGAATGAGTGAGTAAAAGAAAAAGTGAAAGCAGTTGGATGGACTACTTGAATGAGTGGATGAAATGTACAGAATGTTAATGTTCTCTGAAATGATTTGATGGGTGGAGGTTTGGATGGAGCGCTGAAGCTGATTGGTCCTGATGATTAAACACTCTGAGATGGACTGCTGTCGACTGGCCTCATTCCTCGCTCTCTATCTCACACACACACACACAACTTACAAATGTTTTAAAGAGTAGGAACATTTCCATTAAAGTAGCATTTTTCTGAACAGCTCTGATGAAAAACAGTAAAGCTCAGAACCTTCTTAGTCAATTATTGGCCTAATCTGATCTCCTATTTTTATTTATTTAATAAACAAAAACCTAACAAGCTGAAAGTTTGCATGGGCAGAAATGCTCGTTTTACAGGATCTACTGATTGTACAGTCATTTCACATATCAGGACATTATTAAAATGTTCTGGTCTTTACCAGGATCTAAAATTATTTAAATCTAACCTCCAGTGAACAAAAACACACAACAGTTTCCACCACGTCATTATTTATTAAACTAAATGAAGCTAAAGTGAAAAGCTGTGAGTGAAAACCTTCATCCTTTAAGAGTAAAATGTTTTCCACCTGTGGATCATCTTCCTCTCTGTGGAATAATAAACTTCAGGTTGTTTGGAAATGTCCTTTAACCGTTCCCAGGTTGAAGCCGAGGTTGTGTTCTGCTTCACAGAGGTGATCCCCTGATGATCCTGCAGACGCAGAAAGGATGGACTTAGTTTTATACACACAGCTTCTCCATTTTCTTTTTGTTTAATAAATAAAGACGTGGTGAAAACTTGTGTGCTTTTGTTCACTTAAGGTTAGATTTGAATCATTTTAGAACCTGAGGAAGATCAGATCATTTTTATCTCCTAATATGTAAAACTGTGGAAATGAAGAAAGGGGGGCAAGATTTTCCCCCCATGACTGAATAATATGGTTTAAAATCACTTATAAAGTCTTAGAAACCATCAGCTTATAAATTAATATTAACTCCCATTCTGAAAAAGTTGGAACGTTGCTTAAAAAGTAATTAAAAAGGAAACTCTGCAAATCTTATTACCCCAAATTTTATTTACAATATAACATAGTAAACATTTCAATTTAAACTAAGAGATTTTAATTTTTTTTTAAATAAGTGGATTTTGCATTTGATGGCAGTAACACATCTTAAAGTTGAGATGGGAGCAACAAGTCTGTAAAAGTAAGTGGTCAGCAGGTTAGAGGACCGGGTATACAAAGAGGCTGAAGCTGGGCAGAGGTTCAGCAGTGTGTGAACAACTTTAGAAATAGTGAAACAATTTGTTCTTCAACTACTGAGGTATTAATGAAGTATTTCTGATTCTGATCCCATCATCTACAGTTCATTATATCATCAAAACATTTTAAGAATATGAAGAAATGTCTCTGTAATCCTCAGGCCCTGAGGGGCCGCTGCATTAAAAGCAGGTTGGATTCTGGACACTGTCAGTAAACCCAGTTCACCTTATACTGCGTAAAGCTCTATCATGAAAAGGAGGACACAAATGCAAACCCCTCCGTCTCTGCTCGGCCAAAGCTCCTTTAAAACAGACTAAAGGAAAGTAGGAAACGTCTGCAGTCACATCAATCAAAGTTTAAAACTCTTTTTGACACATGTCCACTGTACTAAAGAGGAGAGAGACCATCCATCCTGTCAAAAGTCTGCCTCTCTGATGGTATGGAGGTGCATTAGTGCCTCTGGCAGGAGCAGCTTACACGTGTGGAAAGGCTCCATCAATGCAGGAAAGTTTACACAACATACGTATGCTCCTGACATCTTTGAGATGTGTTGCTGTTATCTTATTAAAAACAACCTAAAATTAACCTTTTTTTTCAGTTGAACCATTTCTTAGTTCAGATATATATTTGATCAGTTTTCTGTGTTGCCTTGTGAATAAAATGAAGCTGGTTTCTTCTAGTTTTTTGAACGATTTGGACTGAATTTGAATGACAGCCAATAACATTTGTTACCATCTGAAGATAGTGGAAACTAAGACTTTAAATATTCCATCATCTAAAGTTCAAACCTCCATCAAAGATTTGACGTTTCTGGGTACATCTCTGAGTCTGTGATCTTTGGATCCTCAGGTGGCATTTCTTTAATTTCATATTAAATGTAATAAGTGATGGCATCAACCAAAGAAAGTGGTTGTGGTTTAGCCGACTCAGCACAGCGCTGTAACTCTGTAAGTACAGGTGATCTCAGGTATGTATCTCCTAACGTCGCTCTCTCAGGTCTGTTCCTCTCTGTCGCCCTCCCCCTCCTGCTCGCTGAGGTCGTGTGACAGATGTGTGTGTTTTTTGGACTTCAGGGTGCGCCGACCTCCACCTGCTGGACATGCTGAGTCCGATGGAGAGGAAGAGGCAGGGCTACATCCACGAGCTGATTGTCACCGAGGAGAACTACGTCAACGATCTGCAGCTCGTCACCGAGGTGACCGCACAAACACGCAGGCTACCGATCAAGATTTAATCCCTGTAATGCTTTTAATTCACTTTAGAAGAGTGTTTTCTCTTCTAAATCAAAATAAAGCAACAATACATTTGTTTCTGCAGTTCTTTTATTCAACTTACGTCTACAAAATTAAAAATCTTTAAATTATTTAGAATATCAGGTGAGTCAGAAATGTTTCCTCTTGAACAGCTAATGTTTGCTGAAGATCAAAAGCCTTTTTAAAATTTGGTTTCATACATCTATATGGGACAGTTATGTGACTAAAGTAACATTTTATACATTTGCAGGCTCAAAGCTTACAAATATTTATACATATTCTTTCCAGTGAAGGTGCTCCAAACAGACTGTACACAACAGGCTGATTATTGGGAATAACAACTGGATTAAATGAGATTTTATTTTATTTTTTGGACTGAAAGGGATCTCTGAACTCCGTTCTTTCCTGATCTCCTGTATGAATGTTTCCTCTGAGCGCAGATCTTCCACAAGCCTCTGCTAGACTGTGAGCTGCTGACGGAGAAGGAAGTGGCCATGATCTTTGTGAACTGGAAGGAGCTCATCATGTGCAACATCAAGCTGCTCAAGTAAAGAGCCAGTATAGTTTCACACAGCTGAGAACATGTGACGTGACCAGGGGAAAAAAGAACTGGCCTCAACCAGGAGCCTGCATTCTGCAGCTCTCTGAAGCTTAGACCAAAAACTTAGATTCAGAAGTGTATTAGAAAAGGCCTCCTTTAGCAGTTTTCTTCTCATATTTTATGCAGATCTGTGAATAAAATTCCTGTGGTATAATGACAGTAATAAGAGATTAATCAGTTTGGCTGGTAGCTTGTTAGCTTGTTAGCTCGTTAGCTCGTTAGCCACTTCATTAATCCAGTTTCACTTCATGTGTCATTTTGAACACATGTCACAGATTACCGCATTATGAGCTGTTAAAATAAGAAGTTTTAAAAAAAAACATCAAGCCCCTTTGATAACGAGTATTAGAAGTAAAATCTTACTTTTGATAAAAGTTTATTAAATGTTTAAATAAATGTTTCTACATTTATTCAGTGAATCATAAATAAATATCCAACAAACTGGTCTCATTTTCATGTTCCCTCTAAGATCTAAGCCGATGCTTTATTTTTTCCAAATGTTATACTTATATTATTCATTTGGAACAAATAGACAGGAATCATATATATAGTTCAGAGTATTAATTTTATTTATAGATAAACCAAAAAACCAAACAACCTTCATGAGAATTTGGTCGTTTTCTTTTCCCTAACATGTCAAATGACCAATAAATGTAAAACACTTTATTACAGAGCTGTGATTTCAGAATGTCAGAAATGATAAGTTTGGATATGTTGTGTTTATAGAAGACTTAAAGAGCTGTGTTATCTTTATTTTAGCCTTCAGGTTTGTTTTGTGTCCCAGAACAATTGTTTTTAGTGACAGATTGTGAAGGTTGCAAAAAAAAAAAACTCTTCCTGTCGTAACTTTATTTTGAAAATGTACAGAAGTACGACTGAGGTTTAGCTCTGGTATTTGTGTCAGATGTCAGAAACCAAGCTGCTCTGACCTGGCGTCTCTCTGCAGGGCTCTCAGGGTCAGGAAGAAGATGTCGGGCGATCGGATGCCGGTGAAGATGATCGGCGACATCCTGACCAACCAGCTGCCCCACATGCAGCCGTACATCAGGTGTGTGTGTCGTCTGAACCCGTTCTGTAAAAACACGAGGATCCTCTGTGAGACAGCCGGTTGTTGTGTTCAGGTTCTGCTCCTGTCAGCTGAACGGAGCCACGCTGATTCAACAGAAGACTGACGACAACCCCGAGATCAAAGACTTCCTCAAGGTAAACTGCTCATTCCTGCAGGTCTTTATTTTTACTTAATAAAGCCACTTTAAGCTTTGGTATAAAATGTTTTTGTGCTCAGAGTCGTCATCTCTTATGAATTAAAGGTCAAACCCTTGTTGAAGGACTGCATATCACCCGCTGCTTGTCACGGCAGAGATGAAGATCAGCTTGTGTTGGTCAAACCTGCCACAGCGAATGTTAGCTGCAGCTGTTTGCGTAGCTGTGACAGCCACGCGAAACCGAGTTTCACACGAAGATGGCAAAGGTGCCTCTGTTAGCTAAATATTTCATGAACCAGTGGACGACTCAGAAAGCAACATCTACATCTGAGTACACCTCAGTTTAAGATGGCCGCCACTGCTAATCCACCTTAGCACACATAGGAAGGCTAAAACGATCGATCACAGAATTTAGGTGTGGTTGTAGCCGAGAGTCATCCCCAGCAGTCTGGTCAGATGTGTGCTCTTAAAATCACCCCAGTCTGTCTGTTTGCAAAATTTCTCCTGGTCCACTGGAAAGAACTTTGAGAAAGTAATCATTAGATGTTCAAGATGGCCACCACAGCTAACCAACGTTAGCCAGCCCAGCTAATCTTGGTGTGGTAGTAGCTGAGAGTCGTACTCTGAGCGCTGACAGATCTCCACACAGCATCCGTTCTAAACTCTGGCATGGAAGGCGCTGATATGCATTCCTTCGAGCAACGCTAGCATGTTCTTTTCTGATTCTCTATGTCTCCATCAGAGGCTGGCCATGGACCCCAGGTGTAAAGGAATGCCCCTGTCCAGTTTTCTCCTCAAACCCATGCAGAGAGTCACACGCTACCCCCTCATCATCAAAAATGTACGCACCACACACGTAGGCTTTGGTTTCAGACATCTTCCTGCTGCTGCTACTGCTGCTGTTGCTGTCTGATCGTTCTGTGCCGTCTCTGATCGCAGATCTTAGAAAACACTCCGGAGTCTCACCCTGATCACAGCCACCTGAAAGCTGCCCTGGAGAAAGCAGAGGAGCTGTGCTCACAGGTGAACATGGAAACACCCGCCATCAGCAAAATAATCACTTCCTTGTCATCACAACTACAAGGAATTAACTTTTTTTGATGGCTGCCGCAGAAACACAAAGATGGCTGTTACTCATTCAGATTTACAGATATTGTGCTAAACTGTGGTGTGACAGTAGCTGAGACTTATTCACAACATTTCCTCCAAGTGTTACTCATAGCATGAGATCTTTGCTTAAAACCTTAGCATTAACTGTAGAAGTCAGTCCTGTTTGTCTGTTAGCAAAATATCCCATCAACCACTGGACGATTTCTAATGTAACTCTCAGAGAGTTATCACTGGATGTACATCTACAACCGATTAACGTTTAGAGTCAATCCAATTCAAGATGGCTGCCACAGCTAATCGACGTAAGGAACACAAAAATCCCTACAACTCAGCCAGTTTAACCATATTGAGCTATAATTTGATGTGGTAGTAGCATACTCTGAGCGGGACATCTCACCTTCTCACATGAGATCATGCAGATCGTTAGTTTGGATGTGTGACCAACACGGCTTCAGGCCTGTCGTTTCTGCTCATCAGGTGCTTTTTGTGTGGCCCCTCACTCAGAGTGTGAACATCCTGTTGACGTCTGGTAACATGGCTGATGTGTGTTTGTGTGTCTGTAGGTGAACGAGGGCGTCAGGGAGAAGGAGAACTCGGATCGCCTGGAGTGGATCCAGGCTCATGTTCAGTGTGAGGGACTCTCAGAGGTACCAGAGCTGCTGGTCACATCATCAGCTTGTCTCCTATGACTGTGTTTGGCTGCTTTGTTTCCGGGTGTAGATCTAATGTTTTTGTTTCCTGTAGCAACTGGTGTTTAACTCAGTCACCAACTGTCTGGGCCCGAGGAAGTTCCTGCACAGCGGGAAGCTGTTTAAAGCAAAGAGCAGCAAAGAGCTCTACGGCTTCCTGTTCAACGACTTCCTGCTGCTGACACAGGTCAGTCTGAGGCCGCTGAGCTGGATACCCTTCAATCCCCTAAAATACCTTTTCAAAATAAAATAGTCTTCATTGAAGCAGTGCATATCAAGAGTTAATCAGTTGGAGATGAACGTGTAGTGATTACATTCTGAGAGTTACATTAAAATCTGTCCTCTGGTTCATAAAATATTTTGCTGACAGAGATAAATGAGCACAGACAATTACATGATCTCCCGTCTCTTGTATCAGCAGAGAATAAAAGAGGAGAAAGTAAGATGTTCGTGATGAGTTGAAACAAGCTGTAGGAGCACAAATTAGTGCTAACAGTTCTGAGTTTTTATTTTATCAATGTGGTCAGTCATGTCTGATTGTTAGCAAAATAACTCGTGAATTACTGAATTAATTTTATTAAAGGGGACCAATAATGCTTCCTTGAACAAGTCAGGATCGGTCTGTGAGCTGTAAAAAAGATGTTTATTACATTTAATACATAAAATCATTCTCAGATATTCAGATTTCACCTGATCAGTTCTGCCTGTTTCATTTCAGAATGAGCGGTTTTAGGGCTGCGTCACTATTATGCAAATAAGCTGCTGTTGGCCACGCCCCCCAACTCAGTGTCCCGCCTCAAAACATAAAAACTTTCTGAAGCTTTAAACGCTGCGAATCTGGTGCACATTTATATCGTTATTAATTCAAACTGAGGATCCTGACTTTAGGACAGGCGTACTTAATGGTTCCAAACTGACATTTGTTGAGTTGGACAGCAGCAATCAGCGGTCCGAACCCCGACTGGTAGAGGGTCGGTACAGCGGAAAAACAGACCCATGTTCTATATCGCAGCCGGCAACAGAACAGCAGCCATTGTTCAGCAGTAAAACCAGCAGAACTAACGTCATGTTCTTCTTGTAATGAAGTGGGCGGAGCTCCACTTGGGTTGCTAGGTGAGGGGCTGGGCTCAGCTTGGGGTTGCTAGGTAACAGGGATTGTGATGCAACAATCCTGAGGTTTTTGAAACAGGTCGTTTAGAGACACCAGAAAACATTTAGTTATTGTCAAAAAACGGCTGGGTGTTTTGGGGTTTTTTTGCATTTGGACTGTTTCTAGAAGCAGTAGATCCCCAAATGGAAGAACAAAAACATTCTAAAAGTGAATTTTGCATAATAGGTCCCCTCTAAAACTCATTTAGAACTTCTGGAGTCAGTCACATTCAGGGTGGATACCACAGCTACCGTAGCCAACACAAACATGTCTTATTGTGTTTGTTTTATAGATGTTGAGCTCAAATCTGGTGTAGTAGTAGCTGAGAGTCATCCCTAACACATGCTCTGACCACTAACAGAGCTTGATTTGGGAATGTTACATGAGATCGTGCATAACATCGTATACAAGGTTTGACCCTAGCTGCTATAATCCAGTCCCTTCTCATCAAAGAATGAGCTCCATCTAAAACTCAGCGGGTGACATGCATTCCTTCAAGGAATGCTAGGCCTTTAATTTGTAAATGATCTAGGTTTTACCAACAGTTGATCTTTCTGCTTTTCTGGATTCTATTTTTGAACATCAGTAACAACGATGTTGATGGGACACGTGTTTTTGAAGGTGATCTTCTGTTGGTTACTGTTTTCCTTCAGGTCACCAAACCTCTGGGTTCTTCAGGTTCAGACAAAGTCTTCTCCTCAAAAACCCACCTACAGTATCGCATGTACAAAACGGTGAGGTGACACAGTCTTTATTTTGTCTTTAGTTCTGTAGAAGAAGGTTTGAACAGAGAGGGTCAGAAGGTTTGAACGGATCCTTCTTGTTGTTTTCAGCCGATCTTCCTGAACGAAGTGTTGGTGAAGCTGCCGACAGACCCCTCAGGAGATGAGCCTCTGTTCCACATCTCTCACATCGACAGAGTTTACACCCTCAGAGCCGAAAGCATCAATGAAAGGTAACAGGAAACCCATTTTCCACAGCTGCTAGCTGAATCAGCATTCACATTCTTCTTTCCCTCTTCATCTGACTACGTCTGCATAATTCTGCTGTTTTAGCCATTTGGAGATGAAAATGTTCAGCTTATTCAAGACTTTTGTTCCTTTATGATGTCTTCAGTTCCTTCAAAAACTTTCTCTTTGAAATCCGCTTTGGCAACTTTTTACGCTAATGTTAGCTTTTCGCCAGCTTTTTGCTACTTTTAGCTAGCAGTTTGCTGTTTTTAGCAAGTATTTTGCTACTTTTCGTTTCTAGCTAACATTGAGTTACTTCCAGCTTTCAGCCAGCGTTCTGCTTCTTTCAGCTCCATCATCTTCATCAGATTTCATCATCATTTAGCTCTCAGCACCACGCTGATCTCTTTAGTTGGTAGTTCTACTACCACATCAAATTTTAGCTCATTATCTGTAGGTTTGTCTGAGTTTTAGCAATTTTTGGTTGGCTAATGTCAATTAGTTTCAGCAGCCATCTTGAATCCAACAAAATACTTACATTTAAATTATCGGAAATTACAAAATTGAAAAACCTCCGTGTTCATCAAGATTTTAATGTTTGTGTGTTTGACTCAGTCAGTGACTCGTATTTCCTAAAACTTTATAAATGAAAGCCCATCTCTGGCCCTGGAATGCCTGGAGTTGCTTGAAAAATGTGATTGTTCCTGCAGGACTGCGTGGGTTCAGAAAATCAAGGCCGCCTCGGAGCTCTTCATTGAGACGGAGAAGAAGAAGAGGGAGAAGGCGTATTTAGGTAACTGTCCTTCACATCAACAGACCCAAGCTGCTTTCATGATTGTGACATCAGAAGCTGATCTTTCTCTGTCTCAGTGCGCTCTCAGAGGGCCACAGGAATCGGTCGACTGATGGTCAACATTGTGGAGGGGATCGAGCTCAAACCCTGTCGCTCCCATGGTACAGGAACTAGCCTTCTGCCTAAACTGTTTTTATTTAGCTCATTCTTGTTCCTGCTTATGTTAGCTTTCTCATGACTTTTGAGTGATTTTAGGTTACTGAATAACAACAAACAGCATCATTGTTGTCTGTGTCTCCAGGAAAAAGTAACCCATACTGTGAAGTGACCATGGGTTCTCAGTGCCATATCACTAAAACGGTACAGGTAGGACTACACTTACTGCATTCTCATTGTTTTCCTTTTTAAAGTTTCTCCTGTGCCATTTTTGCAATTCATATACTCCTGCACACTTGTGCTATTTTAATCTTTCATAAACCAAAACATTAGACTTTTGGTTTTGTAGCTTTTATACTTATAATTTACTTTTATTTCAAATTACAGTCAACTGTTAATGGTATTAAAGTGGAAGTGATTGGGAGTGACAGCACCTTGGTCATGAAGTGGTAGGCCATGTAAAACCACAGAGTGGGCTCAGCAGATGCTGAGGAGCATAGAGCACAGAGGTCACCAACATTCTGCAGAGTCAGCAGCTACAGACCTCCAAACTTCAGATTAGCTCCAGAACAGTGAGAGCTTCATGGAATGGGTTTCCATGAGCAGCTGCATCCAAGCCTTACATCACCGAGTTCAATGGAAAGCATCAGATGCAGTGGTGTAAAGAACACCACCTCTGGACTGTAGAGCAGTGGAGACATGTT
Source organism: Kryptolebias marmoratus (assembly GCF_001649575.2). Classification (NCBI taxonomy): domain Eukaryota; kingdom Metazoa; phylum Chordata; class Actinopteri; order Cyprinodontiformes; family Rivulidae; genus Kryptolebias; species Kryptolebias marmoratus. The sequence continues at coordinate 2,611,422 of NC_051451.1, read as the reverse complement.
CTCTGGAAGGATGAATCACACTTCTCTGTCTGTCAGTCTGATGGATGAGTCTAGGTTTGGCGGCTGCCAGGAGAACAGTACTTGTCTGACTGCATTGTGTCAAGTGTAAAGTTTGGTGGAGGGAGGATTATGGTGTGGGGTTGGGTTTTGGGATGGCCCCTTCCTGTTACAGCATGACTGTGCACCAGGACACAAAGCAAGGTCCATAAAGACATGGATGAGTTTGGTGTGGAAGAACTTGACTGGTCTGCAGAGAGTCCTGACCTTCAGCTGATAGAACACCTTTTGGATAAATTACAGCAGAAACTATGAGCCAGGTCTTCTGTCCAACATCAGGTCTGACCTCACTAATGCACTTCTGGAAGAATGGTCAAAAATTCCCATAAACTCTCCTAAACCTGTGGAAAACCTTCCCAGAAGAGTTGAAGCTCTTATAGCTGCAAAGGGTGAGCCAACATCATATTAAACCCTGTGGATTAAAAATGGGATGGCACTCAAGTTCATATTCATGTGAAGGGAGGCGAGTGAATACTTTTGGCAATATTGTGATTTTCATTGCATTCCCCGTAAATCATAAACTGAAAACTTACTAAAATGTTGTTCCCCAAATCACAGACATTGTTTAAACATTGTTGTTATAAACTTCCACTGGTTCATAATATATTATGCTAACAGACAGACAGACAAACAAACACACATAAACATATGCACAGACGGCAGCAACAAGAACCCAGTTTGTCAGATCAACCAGACTCCTGACACATTCATTGAGCACCAGGAAAATGGCCAATAAGCTATTTTTTTTACCAGTTATTATTTATTATCTTTGTGGTTATTGTGGCCCAGATATTCAGGGCTGTAGCCTTGAATGTTTCCTGTCATTGGGACAGCTTCTGTCTTCACAGCTGTGGCTTCCAGCAGTTCATTACCTTTCCAACCCACACAAAGGGCCACACCTTGGACCTATTATGCTGCTCTGGCCTCTCTCCTTTTAACTGTTCTTCTGATGCCCTTCCTTTCACTGATCATATGATGATTTCATTCAATGTCAATCTTAAATTCTCCTCTGAAAAACTTCAACGTACCGTTTCCTTTCGTAATATC
>NC_051451.1:2598342-2610218 GCF_001649575.2 Kryptolebias marmoratus | reverse complement strand
ATTATTATTATTATTATTATTATTATTATTATTATTATAGCTCTCATGTAGGTGTCAAAATACAGCTGTAGACCTCAAGAATTACAGAAACTAAAGGCAGAAGGGTTGTAGGCGTCTCCAACTCCTTGGCGAAACATTTTGAACATCTTCAAAATTCAAGCGACAAGACTCAAGTCTCTGTGAGGAAACTGGGAAACTCCCTGTTCACCAACTAGTGACCAACAGTCACAGATCAGTCAGATACTAGTTTTACTAAAGTTACAAAGAGCTACACTTAGTAAAGATGGAGACCTTCCAGATCCTGCAGGCCAATCATTGTTTATCTCACAAATACAGACCTTAGAAATGCAGTGTTGTTGTTGTTTTTGTTTTTGCAGGACACGTTGAATCCTAAGTGGAATTCCAATTGTCAGTTTTTTATTAAGGACCTTGAACAGGACGTCCTCTGTATCACTGTGTTTGAACGAGACCAGTTCTCGCCTGACGGTCCGTAATGTTTTCACACTTTTTTTAAAATACACGCTGCGGCGTATCATCTGTCTAACCTAGGTTTTAAACGCCCTCCCCTCATCTTGTCTCTGCAGACTTCCTCGGTAGGACTGAGATCCGGTTGGCTGAAATAAAAAAGGACCAGGGCTCTAAAGGACCAATCACAAAGAGGCTGCTGCTCCACGAGGTTCCCACAGGGGAGATCGTGGTCAGACTGGACCTGCAGCTGTTTGAGGAGCCGTGAAACCTGGATGAGGCCTAAAAAAAGGGATCAGAAATATGAACTGGACTTTGCAGCTGGACTGGAATGGACTGGACTGGAAGCTTGCTTCGCTCTGGAGGATTTTTAAAGTAGAATATTTATATTATGTTACTCAGATAAGGTAGGCTTTTTGTTCATTTTGGAAATGTTTCAAACGTTTTATACTGAGAATGTGAAAGGCTGATGTACAGGTTGGAACAACTTACTTTTTATTAATTTATTAACATGCATTTATTGATCAAAACATAAAGGTTTCGGACAACAATCCTACAGATAAAAGTAGTTTTTTTCTAAAATTAGTTGTAAAAAAGTGTATTGAATTGTTCAAATGTATGCCTCACAACCAAAACACCTTCCACTGTACCGTCCTGGTTTTATTGGCTTAGCCTTCTCATAGAGGTGCTTTTGTGTTTAGAAACAGGTCGACAGTTTGTTAACATATCTGCACCATGATGGAAGAGTCCAAGGAAGCTCAACTTATTGGTTCATCAAGGAGACTGGTTTCTAGTCCAGTCCTGTTCCGTCCAGTCTGCTCATGTCTTCTTTCAGTGTGGTCCAAAGCTGAATATCAGACTGGTTCTTGCGTTTTTTTTCTTCTCCTCCTTCTTCATCCAGTCAGTCTTACAGACTCTCCAATGACAATCCCTCTTTTTCTCTGTTTAAGCAAACCCAGCTGCAGTGTGTGTTTGAGGTTGGTATGAATGACTGTAAACGTTTCAAGTTGGTCAGGCTTATTGATGTTCGGTCTTCTTTTTTTAAGCTGTGTCTTACAGGTTTCTCAGTCCCTTATATCAGGCTTTCAGCTCTAAGCTACAGAACACCAGGGGACCACGACAGTTTGAGTTTTGTACTGTTTTGATGTCCACTGAACACTTGCCACATTATCAGAGAAAGTGGTAAATATGTACAGGTGTACTGACACATGCTAACAGTGCTAATAAGCTAAAAAATATAGAAAGGATTTTAACTCAATATATGACAAGTGTCCAGTGTAAAAATGCAGACTGTGGTCATGACATATACACCAGTTAAAATGATGCTGATAATAATGTGGCTGAAGTTAACAGTCACTGCAGTGAGAAGGTACGAAAGCTGAACTGGATCAAGGTACTGTGAAGAAGAATGTCTTAACTTTTTTTTAATGCTTGGGAGAAACACTGGTTGTAGATTTAGGGGAATTCTGTCACACATCCCAACTCTTGCTGCTGTGTTGAGCTGTCACAGTGGTCGTCTCTATGCAAGGAGGGGAAGTCCAGGACAAATGGAGGGCCCGGCTCTCGAAGCGAGCTCGCAGCCAGGCTCCGTACGATGTTTTCATCTTTTAAACCTGAAGAAGTTTGGTGACAAAATGACTTTACTGTGCTGAAAACAACAGAGTTTATTTCTATCCCACGGAGTTGGAAAGTTAGCCTGAAAGATAAAACAAACATTTCAAGTCAGATCTGTTTCTGTTCAGCATTTTTATCTCTGCTTATACTCCATAAAATATGCAACTTTGTAGTGAAGAGATTTGCTAGTTTTCATGCAGTGGGTGTTGGTTCCATGCCATCTCATGATCTGAACAGCTGAAATTTTTCTGAAATCATCAGCGATGATCTCACAACCATGAATATTTTAATATTAAAGACTGGCACACAGACTGACCCTCTCCAATAGGCTATGAAAGGATGGTACAGATGTAACTCAAAAAGGAATTAATTATTCATTTGTAGGGGACTAGTTTTGATTAATCCAAATGTGGGTAGTAACAATGGTTATAAGGGAAACAATGTAAACTTCATCATGCTTTTAATTTACTGTTTAGTTTGCACTGATATTATCAGAAGATAATTTAAAAAAAACAAGTTATAGTAGTATATTTTTTGTTTTGGGGACCTTGCCTTTTTGTATTTGTACAATGAATCCCTGAGGCACCGCTAATACCAACGCTGCGCTAATCTTTGGCTACATTCAGTGTTTCTTTTGGTTTGTTTGTTTTCTTTCTTCTTCTTTTGTTGCTGTCGAAATAGAGTAAAAACCATTTGCTGCATCTTAAAATTTTAACTAAAGCTTAACAGTTATGACGTTATTGAAAAATTGTATGAAAATCAACTGCTGTGACTGCTCAAAGCTAACAAGAACAGGTTAGCTGGGGCCGGGCTCCTCTTATCATCCACCTCCAAAAGGGTCTCTAGATTTATATTCTTTCTATTCTTCCATCAACTTTAATGCAGCCCCAATGGAAGAGATGTGGCTATGACTTTTAGTGGCATTTCCAGTTACCATGGCAACATAATTTGCAAAAAAGAACATAATTAAAACCCAAAACAAACCAATGATCGGACCTAGAGTGTGAAGGTCTGTCAGCAGAACATGGCTCGAGCTTTTCTCTCAAGTGTGCCCAGAAAGCAGTCCGACCCCCTGACTTCCTGCCCGTTTCCATTAGAATTTTGTCTTGACACTGGTTTTCTGATCTAGGTGTGAGGGATGTTTTTAACTCGTCATATCTCTGACATAAAGCACTGTAGAAATGTTTAATTTTAAATGAATGAGAACCATTCTCTTCTTCTAGTCTCATCGTCCATCTTTTTTGACCCCATAAACACCATGTGTTGAATTAACAAGTCAACTCTGATTGTCTGTCTGTTAGAAAAAAAATCTCCTGAGATGCTAGACAGATTTTGATGTGAATTTCAGGAAATCATCTTTAGAAAAACATCTCAGATTGATTACCTTTTGGAGTTTCTCTGATACAAGTTGGCCACCACAGTTTCCCTGTCAAACACAAAACAGCCATTTTTAAAGATCCTGATTTAAATGTTCGTGTGATAGTAGCTGTCAGTGATACACTACACATAGTGTAACTGCAGATCCCTTAGAACAATTTACTGTAAACTAATAGTGAATATGTCTGTTAGCAAAATATTTCATGAACCACAGAATGTATCTTAATGAAGCTCTCAGAAAGTAATCAGTGGATATATGTCTACAACTGATTAACTACTGAAGTCATTCTGATACAAGATGGCTACCATAGCTGACTTAGAAAACACAAACGACCATAAGTCAGTCATTTCTATCGATCTTTAGTTAGAATGTGCTGTGATGCTAGTTGTCAGCTTTCCCTAAAACATACTATGATGGCAAAGAGATCTTTAAGTTTTTTTGTTTGAAACATTTCTAAAAACTATTGGAGAGAAAGTCTGTTAGCAGAGAATCTCATGAACCACTGAACAGACTTTAGTGAAACTGGCATCATTATATGTCTACATATGATTCACTTATGGAGTCATTATGATTTAAGATGAGGAAACAAATTCACGCACCAAGTGGCAGGCCCCTTCAGAGTTTCTCCAGTTTGGTTAGCGCTCAATCGAAAACTTGATTCACTTGCAAACTAAATCTTGGTTAGCTCGTGAGCTAAATATAGCTTGGTTAAAAGTGGAGCAGAAAATCTTACTAAAGGCCACATTTTCAATGTTATTTAACAACCCCTGCAGTGTTTAGGATGGGATGGTTTGTAATTTGGAAGGAAATGATCGTGTTAATTCTTGTGCCTTTACATCAACATGCCAACCCATCACTGAAAGAAATCACTTCATTTACTTCACTGTTAGACATGTTGCTGACTTGATTTTCCAGGTTTCAAACAAACTCAGGAGTTACTTTGCAGGCAGAGGCAGTTTATCCACCTGAGTATTCAAAGTTGGTGCTTGTGCTAGCCAATCAAACAAACAACAGCGAGACTGCAGATGTGTTTAGTTAGCAGGCTACTTTTCTAGTTAGTCCTTTTAATTTAATGCTATGGTTACAGTAATTTATCACTGAAAAGACGGTTAACTTAGTGACCAGCCACTGTCCAATCAGCAGCTCCGCGGTGTGGAGGAAGGTGAGCGAATGTTTGCGTTTTCTCAGACTGAAACTGATGATGACGATGGTGTACTGTTAACCCCTCTACCCTTCTCTCCACACTGTTCTGAGAAAAGAAAACTATCCAATTTGAAGCCGTTCTTACTTTCTACCTACCAGATTGTGTATAATACTGCTGTTATCTGAGAGTTAATATATGAGCGCTGCAGGAGAGATAACGACAGCCTACTGTTTATTATCACTGTAGAAGATGATGTATGTTGTTGTCTTTTGATGTAAAGAATAAAACTCATTTGGACCAATACTGGAGATGTTTGTATTTAATGTCTTTATAAAACTCTTGCAGATGCCCAGCACTGCTGTTCTGACACAGTTGCACTCAGACGATGTGGAAGGCATTGTTGCTTCTGCATCCCTCTCTGTCTCCAGCTGAGAGGAAGTCCTCCACTATAAGAAAAAGAAGCTCTTGCTTGTGTATGGGCAGTCGTAAGAAGGAGAATATATGTGGGTACGCAGATTCCCACTCAGAATTGATCATAAATCCCTCACCACTCTGCTAAGCACTAAAGGGATGAAGATGAAGAAGGAGAATTGTACGCCGCTGAGCTACACTGTGGGAAGAACCGATCAGGAAATCCGAACATCATGGCAGGCTGCCCCTCACCTGTTCCCCTGAGCACCACTAATACAGCTGCAGTTTTTGAAAAGGACAGAAATACCAGAAATCTCTCTTCAAAGATTCCAAGGCATCTCACTTGCTGATTTCAAAGCTGAATGTGAAGACGGTCCTGAACTTTAAAACGACGACAAATCATCCACTCAGGCCTGAAGTGAAGAAGCCCCTTCTACCTCCTTGTGTGTCATGATCTGACTACAGAGACACCACTGATATTCAGAGGGAATCGTCTCGTAGTTTCAAAGAAAAGGTTGTGCTCATGAAGGACACCAGGGCATAGTTTGCACTAAACAACACTGCAGAGAACTTGTGGTGCGATTTGGTTTACACCAGGGATGGCCAATCCTGGTCCTCGAGGGCCACCATCCTGCACGTTTTCCTTATTTCTCTGCTCCAAAACACCTGATTTAAATCAATGGGTGATTTACAGGCTTCTGCAGAACATGAAGACCTGCTGAAGAGCAGGGAAATGACTAAAACACAGGATAGTGGCCCTCGAGGACCAGGATTGGACACCCCTGGTCTACGCAGTTCTGTCATCTGTGAGGCATGAGACAAAACTGCTCGTGTTTCACCTGCTCCATTACAAACTGTCACCTTTCTAAAGGGTACATTTTAACATATTGCTGTTGACACTGTGGGTCCATTTGAACATGGAGATTATGACTGCAGGTTTGGCACTCGTTGATTATTTCAGTAAATGGCATTTACTCTTTATGTTACAACAAACACTGTCATGGGATTCCTAATTTGTGTTTTTGCACACAAGTGAAACCCCAACACCATCACAACTGATAATGAACCACAGTTTACATCGTCTGATTCTGCTGAGTGGATGTGGCAATAAGCACATCACAATAAGTGTATACCATCCTCAGGCAAACAGATGTTGAAAGCTTTAAAGAGTACTAAAAGACTCCATTCAGGTAGCACAAGCTACATAACAACCCTGGATGCCTGCAGTTACTGAAATGCTTCACAACTACACTGCTTCATCCCATGCTACAACTGGTGAATCCCCTTTCCAGCTCCTCAGAGGAAGACCAATGAGGACAAAACTAGACATCCTGCCTCTACCTAAGGACAATGGGCAGTTTGACCATGTTAGAGATAAAGTGGCTCTACAACAAGTCAAATGTGCACCACACACAAACAACAAGAGAGGAGCCAAACCCAGCAAAGTCTCTGTTTGAGCTACAGTAAGAGTGCACAAACCTTTTCATGTGGGAAAAGAAGAGACCAGTACAGTTAGCCTTTGTACTGCATCAAACTGGCCTGAGTTCGTTTGTCCTCAGTGATGGGAAAGGATGAAATGCAGCATGACTTTCACTTTGCTCCAATGAAACACCAAGAGCTGATATAGTGGAGGAACCCCTCAGGCCTAAACAAACACTAAAAGGAACCGTTCTACAAAGGGAAAGACATGCACCAACCTGGACAAATGACTATGTGATAAAATAAGTTGGTTTTAAAAATGGTTATGTGATTTTAAGATAGATTCAGTTGTTAATTTGACAGTGTTTGTGTTTTATAAAGAAGTCTTTGAAATTAATAGCACTTCAATCTACTGACTGATGAAGACAAATTGCAGACACTTAATTTAAACACATTTTTCTGAGAAAATGCTTCTTTTGTCTAATGCAAACAAGGTTGTTTGTTTGTGTCACAGAAAAGATGTGTTTTTAGGTGTACACAGTGAATTTATGTTCTGCTCTGTTGCTGTTATTTAGTTCTTGTCACTAGAGGGCGCTACTGTGAGCATAGTGTAGAAAAGACTCTTAGTAGAAATAGGAGAGTGATGAGGTTGAACCATGTTCTAATGATCTCTCAACAGTTATTATTAACAGTAATAAGGTTCATGAGTTTAACCACTGCCTTTTTCTGGACACTCACCACAACACAACTTTTCTTTATTACTATTAGCAAACAGCGGCCGTATCTTCAGCTAAAACAAAGATCCAGAGGGATTTTAATTATTAATAAATTGATCAACAATTTTAACCTTTTCAGAAATATTTTGTAAATGAAAAACAATGCCTGAAGTTAGTTTTTTTTTTTTTTACTTTTAAATTGTGCTTTTAACTTTATTTTTATTTTTCAGAATTTTACTGGATTCTTTTGAATATTTTAAGTTTATGTAAAAATATAATCAGCCCTTGTGTTTCAGTAGCAGTAGAGCACAAGGTGTATGCTTTGAAAAATACCCCGTTTGAATTCAAATTTATTTCTTTAACTTTTAACAAATTCAACTTATGTTAGTGCAATAAACAGGACATTTTAGTTCATTTTAGGTCAAACTATTAAATCTGCTTTTGCATTTATACTTTCTAAGGAGATATGAGGTCTCTTTTTTTACATTTAAAATCATTTATAAATATTGAAAATCCATTTTCACCACTCTGTAAGAAATAAAACATCCTCAAAAAAGAGACAATTTATCAAACGTTTGCCTATGTATCTCAGCTGTTGATTGGAATCTCAAATTTTTGTATTAATATAGTATATTTTATCATTTAAATAAATAAATATAAGAAAATAAAAGGCCTTGCGTTGCGTGAAGAAATGCATATTGCCTGCCATCTTTTCTGCCAAAGTTTTAAACTAGGATAAGATAAGATGAAATAAAACATTGTTCATCCCACAATGGGGAAATTCAGATGGACAACAAATCAGACTGAAAGAATTCACATTTTTTACAGAAGAAAGTATGTGAAAATGCGTTTGCATGGCGTGATATAATGATTGATTCAGCTATTGTCCATGAAAGAAAAGGTGAGGTTTTGGTAGATCATCTTATGGAGACAAAAGACATGTTTTGGTCAAATCTTGAATCTAGCGTTATGAGTGACCTCATGCAATATCACAAATGTGTTAGTGCTCAGAGTATGTATTGTGAATGACTCTCAGCTACTACCACAACAAACCTTAGTTCAGTATCTGTAAAACTGATTGAGCTATAAGGTCCTGGTGACTGTGGCAGCCATCTTGAATTAGGTTGACTCCAAAAGTTAATCAGGTATAGATGTTCATCCAACGATTACTTTGAGAGTTTCAGTTGAAATTTGTCCAGGTATTCATGGGATATTTTGGAAACAGACAGACAAACAGACTCAGAGACATAAGCACCACTCTGTACAGTATGTTTAGGTGGAAATGTAGAAAGAATACGGCTCTGTTCTGGCTCAGCGGTTGAAGAAGACAGCATTCAGCATTTCTGGATGACACTTGTAATCCAATTCAACACACAGCTTACAGACTGTATTTTTAACTCGTGGTGCAGCTCTAAAACATTCATGAACTGATTACCATGCAATTTCACACACAGCCTCACTAAAGTGTACTGTGTTTGTTGAAATACTTCTGTCCGGAGCAGAACTGGGTGACAGAACGTCAAAGGAAGCATCAATGAACCACTTCCCTTTATTACCTCCTTCTTATGCTGAGTTTGGTGGAAACATATACTGCTGGCTGTTTTGTTTGTGATGTGCAATAAAGAGTTTAATAATGCAGAAATTTGAAAAGAACAAGACTTTTTCTCTCTGTAATGCCCCATTGAGCAGTAGGTGGAGCTTCATTTATCTCTCCTCCTTGCATGTAACATTACGCTGAGTAACACTTTTTATTCCTGGCCAGTCAGTGTTATTGCCCAACTCCTTTAGATAGATAGATAGATAGATAGATAGATAGATAGATAGATAGATAGATAGATAGATAGATAGATAGATAGATAGATAGATAGATAGATAGATAGATAGATAGATAGATAGATAGATAGATAGATAGATAGATAGATAGATAGATAGATAGATAGATAGATAGAATACCCATTATTCCTTTTAAACTTCTCTTTTGTGGCTTAAAGGATGAACTTTAAAAAAAAAGCATTTTATTATCTTTTTTGGATTGTTTAGACTTATTTGCCATGCTTTGAAAACTAAATTTTTAAACCTACAGTTTTGGTAAAGTTTCTTAAGTTACTTGAAAATCAGTAGTAACTAGTATTATATTTAAAAAGGCAAAGTTGTAAATTCCTTATTGTCATGGACGGTTATCTTTTAATAGAAGAACTTCTGCAGAACTCCGGTAGCTTGAAGAACTCAGCTTTATTCCTCAGTGTGCCTGTACAACCTCCACATGAACTGCGCATGCGTGTCCGTCAAGCTTGCTCTACGGAAGCCTAACAGTGACATATCACTACACTTATCAAACCACAAAAGCAAAGCTTGCAGATAGTATTTTTTTGTTTTGTATTTTCTTTTTTTTTCATTTTATTTACTTATAAAGAATTGGGGAAATATAGTTTAAATCCAGGATCAAGGCAAAAGTGAAATTTTTCAAATCAATATTTATTTCTGCCCACCACCAAAGATGAAGAAGAATAATAACTCTTTTCCCATGCCAATGTGTGTGTTCATGTGTCTGAACCAAAGTAACTCATGAACCACTCGAAAGATTTTAGTGTAACTGTCAGAAAGTAATCATTGGTGGCACATCTACAACAGATTAACTTCTGGAGCCAATCTAATTCAAGGTGGCTGCCACAGCTATTCAACATTAGACACAAGACACAAAATTGGGTATAACACAGTCAGTTTTACAGATACTGAGCTAACGTGGTAGTAGCTGAGAGTAATTCCTAACAGACACACAAATAAACAAACTATTTTCACTTCTGTTGGTTTTGTATCTCAGTAAATTATCCCTCCATTTTGACAACCAGCTTTTCCACACAGTACTGCAGAAAGCTAGTGCCTATTTCCAGTCCACACAGAGACATACAAAATGGACAACTACTCATGCACACACTCACACCTTGTGACACCATGTATGTTCTTGGTTTAGGAGTGGAAACCTCCCACAGACCAAAGGTGGGGTAAGTTGGGTTTGACACATATATGTAAAAATGATGGTCAAAGTGTCTCCACCAACTCTCATAGGCAGGATTCAGTGTATGGGGGCTGTCATGTGGTATTTTCAGAGGTCTCTACTCCCAGGCACACAATCAAAGTGTTTTAGTAACTACTTACACCTAAACATACGAGAAAAGTAATTATTATAGAAAAATCAACTGAAACACAGAAACAGCTCTTCACCCGACCCATGTACCCCAGGAATGAAACAATGGACACATAGAATTCACATCATTAACTAATACCTGGAAAACTGTGTGACCATTAGTGAGCACAAATACTGTCGCATCACAAAGTACTTGAAGTGCCCCAGTGATGTCCTAAACACTGTTTTCCATTCATCTTCTTCTCTGATACAAACTAGGTGATATGCATTTCTTAGATCTAGCTTAGAAAACATCTTATCAGAGTGAAGATGCTAAAAACCTGAATCAGTGAGTGGTAGAAGATTCTTATTCTTAATAGTAATTTGGTTGAGACGTCTGTAATCTATACAGGGTCAGAGTATCTTGTCTTTCTTTCTGATGAAGAAAAAAACAGCCTCCACAGGTGAGGTGGATGGCCAAATAATACCTGCAGCCAGAGAATCTTCGATGTAAGTCTCTTTCTCAATATCAATACATATACCAGTACCTTTGATATACGTAGATGATACCAATACCTTCAATGCTAATACAATACCTTTAATACCAATACCTTTGATATCGATGCCAATACAAAAATACTTGACATTGATACACATACAAATACCTTTGCTAATAATCCATACCAGTACTTTTGATATTGACATAGAAGATATTCATAATGGTCAGCACGGCGGTGCAGTAGTTGGAGCTATTGTCTCACAGGAAGAAGTTCGCTAGTCTCCCTCCCGCCTGGCCTCTTTCTGGGTGGAGTTTGCATGTTCTCCTGTGCACACTTCTTCCCACTGACCAAAAACATGCATGTTAGATTCATTGGCAACTGTAAATTGTCCCTTGGTATGAATGAGAGCGTGAATGGTTGTCTGTGTCATTTGTCTCTATGTGTCCCTGTGATGGACTCGGAACCTGTCCAGGGTATCACCCACCTCTCACACAAAGACCCTGAATGGAATAGCAGGTTAAAAAAACGGGATGAATGGATGGTATTGGTATTGTATTATTGGTATTTGTATTTGTATCAATATTAAAGCTTTTGGTGTCGGTATCAATATTGAAGGTATTGGTATCTATGTCAAAGGTACTTTTACTAGAATTAATATCAAAAATATTTGTATCGTTAAGAGTATCAATATCGTAAGTACCTCATAAGTACCCTGTATGTTACCTTGTAAGTGTCCTTTAAGTATCCTGTATGTTACACCATAAGTCAGTCCCTCCAGGATTTCGTGGGCATTTTTTGTGATTGTTGCGGCTAAAATGCCTGATTTCGCGGGGCATTTTCCTAAAAGTTGTGAGTTTTTTTCCCTAAAATCAATAAAAAACCATAACTTTTAATATATAGACCAAAAGTACTTCCTAGTTTTGTAAGATAATTCCCAACAAACATTGACATTATCGAAAGGTGCTTTATTTGAGAACTTTGAGAGCTTCTAAACTGACATTCATGAGCATTTCTGGATTGTCCCTCGTCTGCAGCTCTCCTCACATGTTTTGCAGACACAAAGTGTTTGTCGATGCGTTTATGTTCCATGATTACACTGCAGGAC
>NC_051451.1:2595984-2598135 GCF_001649575.2 Kryptolebias marmoratus | reverse complement strand
GCCAGACGCCGCTAACTCCGCGGAGCGCGAATATCCAACATCCAACTTAAAACTAACTTCACTGCGGTGTTTTGCGCGGTCCTTTGCTGAAATCTTTGTGGGCAAATGTGAAGCATTAGCGCACATTTTGCCTTCAGTTGCTGCTCCTGCACGCTCCCGGCATTGTGATGTTAACAGGATGTGACGTCATATGTCTTCTTTGTGAGTTATTTGGGGTTAAAGTTGCAGGAAAGTTGCGGTGTTTTGGACAAAGTAGCAAAAAGTTGCGATTTTGCGGGGTTTGCTTGATTTTGCGTTAATAGTTGCGATCGCAACATTGCACAATCCTGGAGGGTCTGATAAGTACCCTGTCAGTACCTTGTATGTTACCCATAGGTATCCCACAAGAAACCCTGTATGTTACCTGTAAGTATTTTGTATGCTAGCCTATAAGTACCCTGCATGTTACCCCATAAGTATCCAACAGGTACTCTGCATGTTACCCCATAAGTATCCAACAGGTACTCTGCATGTTACCCCATAAGTATCCAACAGGTACCCTGCATGTTACACCATAAGTATCCAACAGGTACCCTGTATTATCCATAAGTACCTTGTCTGTTACCCTGAATGTTACACTGTAAGTACTGGGTATGCATCTTATAAGAGGGAACATTATAAACACAGGTTTTCTTTACAGCAATGTAGAGCTACTAAGATGTCCAGCACAAGATGGCAATGATTTTAATATCTGTATTGTATATTTATGGTCTGTAATCTTGAAGTCAGTGCTGCAAAAAATGCAAGGTAATACAAGAATCCGATTGAGTCTTCTCATTGACAGCCTCAGCACCATTGGCAAATACACAATCTGTCTATGTTCCTCACACAGATATAGACATGGCAACACAATGTGAATGTCCATGAAACTCTTTGTGTCATGGACATGTTTAGAATAGGGTTAGGCAATCCTGGTCCTTGAGTGCCACTATTCTGCATGTTTTCCTTGTTTCTCTGCTCCAACACACCTGATTTGAATCAATGTGTGATTAACAGGCTTCTGCAGAACATGAAGAGGTGATTTTACCTTTGAATCAGGTGTGTTGGAGCAGGGAAACAAGGAAAACATGCAGGATAGTGGCCCTCTGGTGTAGAGGTTTAATATTAGCTAATGCACTGTTCTTTTACATCAGTGCCAGTTTTGAGAAAGACTTTCTAAGCTTAAAAATGATTTTAAAAATGGGACTTGTTTGGCTGCCATCAGTCCAGCCTGGATGAAGACTTTCGCCTGTTTCTCTGTACTCTGTGCTCTATGACTGATGTCACAGCTGATATTGTACGAACCGCTGATAACTATTTGACAGAACATCTTTTCAAAGTTGACTTAATTATCCCTTTAAATGACCCAAACCTGAATCAGACGTGACTGAGAGTGTGAATGTTTGGATGGATGGGTGGTGCTTTTACCAACAGTTCTGCAACATTTAGCTTTTAGCCACCCTTTTGCTACTTTTAGTTATTAGCTCCTCTTTCACTGCTTTTGCTGTTTAGCTTTTAGCCAGTGTTTTACTCCTGCGGATGGACGTGTGACCTGTCCAGGACGTTCCCTGATTCTCACACAGTGACTGGTAAAGATAAACGTCAGCTGCCCTGTCACCTGAAAAAGGAGAAGTGGGTAAAGAAAATGATTGGATAGTGTTTTGCTACTGTTAGCTTTTAAAAAGTGTTTTGCTTCTTGTAGCTTTTAGCTAGCCTTTTGCTACTTTTATGTTTTAGACAGTGTTTTGCTATTCATAGTACGCACGTTTCTACTTATTATTTATCAACTTTTGACTTTAGCTAGCATTTTGCTACTATCAGCTAATGTTTTTCTACCTTTGGCAATGACAACTCCATTTCAGCTTCTTCAGTAAACTGCAGCTAAGTCATTTAGCACTCAGTTATAACTGCATTGTTGCTAGTTTTTATTCCTATTACTGATATGTGAAGCAGCTTTTTAACTCATGTGATCACTGGAGATTCCTAATGACACGAGAGGAAAACGTGACATAATTTGTCTTCAGTCCAGGTGAGCGTAGCGAAGTCGGTACCGAGAGATCAGAGTCCAAAGANAGTATCAGGCAAGGAGCAGGCAAAAGTCGGTGGTCAAAAAACAGGCAAGGGTCGAGATCA